>NC_050529.1:25390578-25477742 GCF_002922805.2 Oryzias melastigma
TACATATGACAATAAACCCTTTGAATCTTGAATCTTGAATCTTTGAACATACTTGGCAATAAAGTTGCTTCTGATTCTGATTCTGGATGTCCTCCTCTTGGGCAGGGGGTGGAGTTGTCTTTGCCTTACCCTCTAGACGGGGTGGGAATGTGGGCGGATCTCCCTCGAGGGGCTCTGGGCATTGCTCAGAACTCCTAGGTGGTGGTGGGCTGCCCGTCTGAGGCTAGGAGGTTGTCCTGGGCACAGCGGGAGGGCTGTATTCTGGCTGGGCTGGGGATGGTGCTCTCTGTGCCCCTGTGCTCCCCTGCTCTCTGATG
The DNA here is from genome assembly GCF_002922805.2 of Oryzias melastigma. Lineage (NCBI taxonomy): Eukaryota > Metazoa > Chordata > Actinopteri > Beloniformes > Adrianichthyidae > Oryzias > Oryzias melastigma. The sequence goes on from NC_050529.1 coordinate 25,390,896, forward strand.
CTGGGGGCCCCTGTGGCGATCCTTCCAGCCCTGGTCTGGGTGGCGGACGTTGGTTGCCTACCAGGCAGATTCTCTTGGTTTGCTATCTCACGCTGGTGTCTGGGGTGCCCTGGCTCCTGCTGCTGCTTCGGCAGGGGTCTTGATGCAGGGGTGAATGTTTGTGTGTAAAGATTTTTGGAGCCAACAGGTTCATTTGTAACCCTTGAGTGTTAACAGTCAGAAGGGGCAGGGCCTGTTGCTTTGTGCTTCTCAAATAACTGTATAAGTAGGAACTGGGCATATCAAGCGTCGAGGTCCCCCATAGGAAATGCATTACGTCCAGCCCTCACAAAATCAGGGAAGAGCCTTCCCGTCACTTCTGGATACGTCTACCGCCATATTGGAACCGATTGCACCCCCTTAATAGCATTTAGTCCGAGTCTGTCTGAGTCTCGTTTTTTAATGAACTGTCTCAAATCATGAGTGAGCTTGTTCGAAGTCCACACCCGTCCCACTGAAACTCGGGGGACTCTGTCAATCAAACATTCGAGGCGGGGCCAGTGGGAGCCCCATGCTTTTACTGAGGCATCTGATTGGTCAGTTTATAACTTGAATAAAAGTGGTGATAATATATATATATATAATCAGGATTAGATAGAACGTGTTAAGAAGAATGTGTCAGAGCAAGAATAGTTATTCTGACAAATAAAATGACTGAGAAATAACTGTAAGGACTTTGGCCTTCTTGCAACCCGCAGGTACTTCCTATTTGGAACACGAGAAGGGAGGGGTTGATCAGTCCAGTTCGTAGTTATACAGTCAATGATGCTTCTGCAACCCCGCTCTCTTCTTTAATTATCTTCCAAGTTCCTTAAAACCTTTTCCTTTCTTTAGTACCCTGACTCCCCATCTCTTACATCCCACTCTCTTCTTCCCTCGTCTTCTTTTCCATCCGGTCCAACTAAAAAAGTATACAAACATAATCAATAAAAATACACTTTAACCTCAAACACAAAAGGAGTTCATACAAATATACACCCCATGCGTGCACAAGAGACGTTCAGCTCTGATCTGTTAGCTCAGCTGCTGGACAGGACAAAAGAAAGGAGCACACCATTGTAGTTTGTTTGGTAAGTGTATCGTGAAGAATTCATAAGGCTAATGTAAGTTGGATGGAGTTATGGCATACACGTGATGCTGCGTATGGTGCCCTACACCACCACACTCTAGTCTAGTCATTATTAAGGTGCCAGTACTGGCTCCTTACTGACCACACGCATATGCTGCAGGGTGTGCATGTTATACCTAAGTGCACACAAACTCCACTCTAATGGTCTATAGACGACCGAGTGCAGTATGACTCCAAGGAGAGCCCACACTTCCAGACTCTGACTGCACAGCATGACGGCTGCTATCTGATGAAAGCAGGAGGGCCCGCCGGCTCTGCAGCCCCCATGCAAGAAACACACAACCATACAGGTGATTTTCTGTCTCTGAGACAAGTCTTCTGTTAGCAGGTTTACTTCTACAGCGTAGGCTTATAACTTTAGTCCACCCGCAGTGGAATATTCCTGAGGAAATCACGACGACAACCACTTCTTCTATAGCCACACTCTGGCTTAGTTTTATTAACAGGCTCGAACAGACAGCCACACAAGTCAAGTTAGGTAGACAGAGAGAAAAACCAACATTCTTCTTTTATACTCTTGGAGAGTTAAGTAATCTTTCATTTTTTGCCTCACTTTTACTCAGACTTATTTTTATTTATATTATTATTGTTTTATTTATTTATTTATTTTTTATTGATTCTGAATTTATTGTTTAATGCTGCAATTGCCCCTCTGTTTGATTGTAATAATGTAAACTGTTCTATAATTTCAAGCCATATTTTGCTCTATAGTGTGTAGTTCAATAAAAAACGAAAAAAAGTTCCACTTGCGCATGCGCAGTACTCATCCCCGCTGTCCGGGCCGCAGTGAATTGACGTAATGGCGCAGTCTGATGACGTATTTCTCCACAGAGAGGGAAAATGGCTACTTCTGTCGGGCTGCATGGCTCGTCTGCCCTCAAACTTACAGAGGGTTTAGTGTCGTTTCTGAAAGAACAGCGGCCCGAGTATTTACCCGAGGTGCTGGTGAACTACAGAGAGCACGGACTGCAGATCCAGGTACCGCGCCGACCGCGGTGGCTGATGGGATGTTGATGTGTTTTTGTTGGTTTCGTAAATGTGTTGCAGCCTTTGTTAATCAGAGAGAGGTGTTGAAGGCTAACGTGGAGTAGCACAGCGTTGTGTTTGTTGTGATGTGAGTCTTCATCTCCTCAGGGACAGAATGGTGCTGCAGGTTTGGTGGGTTTCAGTAATACCAAGTTGTCCTCAAGCAAGACCAGGTAAGAAGCTGAACACTGTTAACCTGACGATTTTGTTTCATTTTTTGGTGAGTCCACCAGAATGTAACTGAAGCCAGAAAGGTGAAGAGAATTGTGTTTGTGTGCATCCACTAACAGGTTTGAGGGTCTATGTCTGCTCTCCATGTTGGTGAAGGACAGCACCAGTGATCTGTTCCAGCAGCACTGCCTCTTCTGGCTGCGGTCCCTTCAGCAGATTATACAGGTATGAATGAATGCACACTGACGTTAGTGGGATTATTAAAACGACTGAGTGAATGTTTACAGAAATACATGAAAATGTGCCAAATGTATGTCAGCAGGATCCTTTAATTGGATTTCTAAAGTAATTTTAAAAAAACCACTCCGATGAAAATGGTGTTTTAACATGCTCTTGTAGCATTTTTCTTGTAATAGACGATTTGTTAAAATTATTGAAGATTAAAACTATGGAGCTATATTGGGGCCAAAAATATTTGAAACCCAAATAAAACGAATTTCAAAAAATATTGGCGTTTGGCCAAGAAATATATAAAATGTCTGGTTCAAAACTCTGTTACTAAACCCCTATTACCCACCACATCACCCCACCCTGCAGGAAGCATCGATATTCATCAGAAACCTGATGGAGTCCTGTCCTCCTCTCTGTTGTCCCAGTCTCAGGCTCCTGTTCAGACCATCCAGCTGGCTGTCAACATCCTGAAAGATCTGCTTCAGTACTCGTGCCAACTAGCAGAGCTCGCCAGGGAGGTTGGTCTCAACTCCATCCTGGGCATCCTGACCTCTCTGCTGGGCCTGAAGACTGAGGTGAGGAGATGAGCGGGTAAAGACAGACTAAGGCTGTAGGGCCATGGTGTTAGGGGGTAACGGATCAGAAGCCGCGGTTCTGCACACACTTAACCACAACAACCACAGCATCTTTAAAATCAACTGTCCGTACACACAAATGCAATTTGAGTTAAATTCATGGACAGTTGGGAGGAGCTTCCATCAAAGACTGGACCTCGTCACAGAGGACACGGATGATTCGAGATCGGGTTTGTTCATTATGAAGAGCAGAATAAAAGCATCGGTACTCTGTGTTCAGAGAATCTTTCAGAAGCTGCATTCTATGGAGCTCATTGGGGGCCAATATTCTTTGAAACTCAATAAAATATTTTGAAGAAAATGTTGTCATTTGGCCAAAAAAAGTAAAATGTCCAACTTTTTACTATTCTAAAATAAACTTAATTACTTTCAGCTTCACATGTTCCATTTTCTAGCTTTCAAAACTCAAAATTTCAATTTCAAAACTTTTTTCTGTTTCAAATCTTTTTTTCATTTTCGAATTTTGAAATTTCAGTTTTAAAACTTTTGGCCCCGTTGGGGCAGGGCTAACTCAAAGAACCAATCAAAATGGAGGAGGGTTGTTAGTCATTTTATACGAGCATAAGGACGTTTTCTACGCCTGTATTTAACACAATAAGATGGCGCTAGAACAGAGTTTTGTTCGTGATGTACTTTTTACACCTGTCTTGGGACAACTTAAGAATATGATAATACAGACTAAACAGACATTTTCTGACTGTAATGGTCACAGTTCTCAGAGCCAGTGAATTCACCAGGACTGAAGTTACCACCCTCATCCATTTTGATTGGTCCTTCGTTTTAGCCCCGCCCCAACGGGGCCAAAAGTTTTGAAACTGAAATTTTCAGATTTGAAAAAAGGGTTCTGACAGTTTCTATAAGATCTGCTCTGCTTTCATTCCTTTGAATATTTATCTATGCTTGACTTCATTCATTTGAAGATTTTTCCACTTTCAAAGCTGATCTATATTCCGTTTGTTTCATGACTCAAAGTGTGAACTTGCAGCCATGGAGGGGATGGTGGCCTGCATGGTCTTCTACCCCAGAGCCTGTGGGTCCCTAAAGGTAAGCTCTACCTTAATCCTGTTCTCGTTTCAACTCTAAACTGTTTTTCTCTGATTTAATTATATAATTACCTTTTTGATTTAGGATAAACTAAGAGCGTATTTCATCTCCAAAATGGACAGTAACAACAAGAAAACACAGGAGGTGTGTACTCGGTTTTCATTCTGTCAGTGTGCGTGTTTTGTGTTGTGAAATTCAGTCTCTTGTTAGTTATGAATTATTCTTTTTTGCAGATGGCCTGCTTGTGTTACAGTCATCTGCCCTGTGTGGGGGGTCTGTTGGACAGAGCCGTAAGTGCTGGCAAGGCTGATGGGTGGACCAATCAGATCCACTGTCTCCTGGCTACAGCGGATGGCTTATTGTCTCAGATTTACAAAGGCTCAGAACCAGGTAACCTCTATTGTGGTTTGTTAGGACACTAGTGTACTCTGACTTTAGCTCAAGGATATTTTTACTTTTCTGTGTTAAGTTGAATATTATATCTAGGGCCGGGAATCGATTACAAAAACATTAATTCATTAATCACAAATCTGGACAAAATTAATTAATCGCCATTGATCTTTTACAGTGTTTGCCAGCCACTTATCTGCAAATATTCATAATATGAAATTACACACAAAATTGTACAATTAGAACTTTTATTTTTAACCCATGGGAACCTAGGGTCGACAACTTAGTTTTTGTCTATATTTGAATTTTCTTTATTTTTATTTTGAAAGACTACCTGTTGCTTATTTGGTAGCATTTTAATCAGCACAACCTCTCCTATATGACACTACCTTTATTTTGTCATTTTTCCGTGTTATATTCTCACACAGGACATAAAATCAGACATAAAAACAGAAAATTCCATCTGGAAAAATGGGATTCATTTTGCTGTGGAAACCCCCAAAATGTTTAACAAACTGTTTTTACAACATAGAATTAAAGTTATAAGGGTAATTTTATGAAAACAACAAGAATAAAATTAGTCAACAAACTAATCAACATGTTTTTGAATAAAAATACAAAAAAACAGTCTAAAGTTACACCAGGCAGCCCAAAAAATAAGAGTTTCTCTCTGCTGTCTAATTGACATTTTTCCTGGAATTCTGTTTTTTTTTTTTTTTTGCTTTTTCTTCTTTTGTCATAAACTTTCTTTATTGTGTTTGTGAAAAATAGTAAAACAATTTTTTTGGAGAAGTTTGATCCAGCTGGATTTCAGGTCGGCTGCTCACAGGTGGGGGCGTGTCTGTCCCTTCTGAACTGCTCACCTCCTGAGACGTCGGTGGGCTGGATTTTTGTGGAGAACCACAGAGTTTCTGCAATTTTCAGACAATGCCAGTGCTTATTGTTGTGGAAAATCCCTGTTGGTCCCCATCCCAAAATAAAATAATGGTCTGTTTCCTCGTTGGATTTCTCATAGCAGACAGCTCTGTTAGGCTCCGCCCCCGTAGCTGGTGCTCTGCTGCTGCATAGAGCCGTCAGATTAACTTTCGTTCTCCGCCGTATTTATTAAGATAAGAGATCATTTTTGTCCAAAAATTACAAATAAATGCCAAATTTTCTCTATAATTTAACAAAATCTCAATCATAGAATGTAAAAAAAAAAAAAAAAAGTTTGTTTATTTTAGACAGATTCATATTACGCTGATCTCACAGCTGCCCGGCAGGACGCCTGAGGGCATTAATAAACATGAACAAATTAGTTGTGTTCTTTTAATCGCGCGTGTTAACACGTCAACTTTCAGAGCCCTAATTATTACCATTTATTTCTGGTACGTGTGCAGCTACAAAGGTCAGAAAAAGTCCATGGCAGAATGAGCTTTTGTTAGTGACCAACAACTTATTTCTCCACCATCAAACAACAAAATGTCAAAATCTAAGCAATGGGATTTCCTGGATTTTTTTTTTTAACTCACTGTCTTTCACATTTGAAGTGAACATTACAGACTTCAACTCATACAAACAGAATCTGTGGTTAAATAATCTTTTTTGCACTGTTCTTCACAGACAAATGCTGAAGTCCTTTAAGGGAAAATATAACTTCATCTCCTTAAAGTATTTTGATGATTAATTCATTACTCAAAATACATAATTAGTGTCTGAAATGTGAATTTGTTGATGAATGAGTTTCTGTTTTCTTATTCACTTTCCTTTAACTTCTGCCTCAGGTGTTCAGTTCAGTATTTGGAGCAGAAAAAGTGCATTTACTCTGTTGTAGATTTTGCCTGTGTGGTCATTATGTTTTTGAAAATTGGTAAATTTGATAACACAAATGAAAAACATAGCAAATTGCTTAATCTAGCCGTATAATTGTAGAGTACATTCTTCACAAAAGTGTCATATGAAATAAATCCCAAAGCAATCATAAATACTGCTTATTTTGTAGTTAAATATCTCAGGGGCTGGATATTAAACAGGGATGAAACAAATGAGCAGTAAACCATAACACTGAAATATTCTGAGAAGGATTCACTTAAATTGGAACAGGTTTGAGTAATCAGAAGTTTGACCTGATGTGATTGGCAGAGGGAAACTAAACACCCCAAACCTCACAGAATATACCGTAGTTTGAATCATTTAACATCTTAAAATAAGGTTTTATGAGGCATCGTATTTCTTAAAATTCTGTTTCTGCAGAAACTGTTGTGGAATATCAAGGTCCTGGAGTGGAGCTGGCCTTTCCTTACCTGGATCCTACAGAAACACTCCAACTACTGCGGCTGCAGCAGAGATACACGGCTGTCTGTAGAGCAGTAAAACACACTCTCAGGTAACACACACTGTGGAAGTCAGGTGTCTTACTTACCCAGGATCCACTGGAGACAGTCTGGAAAAACTACAGATAGAAAAAAAAACACGTCATTAAATCCTCAGACATCTTTATTCATATTGTATTAGTCTTTTGAACACTAAGTGTTCTGAGCATAAATGAACAATGTAGAGACGAACTTCAGTTCTCCTAAAAGTCCCATGGTCTGCTTGAATACTTTAAAACATGTGTCAAAGTCGAGGGCCAGATCCGGCCCCCCGGGTAATTCTATCCGGCCCTCCAGATCATTTTATTTTATGGTCATTAATGTTCTGATGTAATCTCGTGCTCATTTCTAACTTGAATAATTTTGACAAAATCTAGAGTAAACTATTGAAAGTTATTTAAGGTTTAAGTTGATTTAATGTGGAATAAAACTCCTGCCTTTTATTATTCATAATGATGTTAAAAAGTTACGGTTTTAAAGCTTTTTGGGCTATTTTGGCATTTAATAAGATTTAGGCTGTTTTGGAGTTTAGCTAATATTTCAGCTACATGTTAGCTGTTTTGGCTAACCCAAGTTTTTTTTATTTGTTTTTTAAGATTTTTTGGGGTTTAGCTAATATTTTAGCTGGCTATCAACTTCAGCATTTTCAGCAGTCAGCTTCAGTGTTTTGAGCCATTAACTTCAGCATTTTTAGTTTTCAATCAGTTTAAAAGTTACTGTAAGTTAAAGATTTAATGTTTAGCGTCACCGACGGCGCCTCAGGTGTTGAAGGTTTAACTGTGATAAATGAAATTCTATTTAATGTATTTGTCTTCTTCTAAATGTTTCTGACCACCAGAGTGGACCCAGCTTCAGCTGTTCGTCTACCAGTGAAGCCAGTCCTCAACCTGGTGTGTCGAGCTCTCGCTGTAAACGCCAAGAATGCTGTAAGTGTACAAACACAAAATAAAATGTTCCTGCATTTCTGAATATCTCTCCATTCAGATCGTTGTGGATCAGAGCAGACAAAGGACACATTTGTAAAGTAGAAAATATGTTGGGCGGGGCAAAGTCTATTCTGATCATCCACTTACAGACAAATAGATCCATTACAGTGTTTGTTTTATTTTTTATTATTTTTCCAGAGTTTTTCAGCAGATGGGAGTTTGATGCTGTTGATCTTACCCAGCATTCACTGCAACACTTTAGAGATGCTGTCAGATCTGATTACAGTGTGAGTACTCACTATTCATACACCACATATGTCTCGTATATTGTTAAGTCCTCGCAGCCTTTGGAATATTTCATCTATTTCTAGTACTTCTTTAGTCCTGATGGTGATACTAGATGTTCTAGAATCTTCTTGCTTAAGAGAAGATCACAGTGTGTCCAGTCAAAGGCCTCCTGACTCACTGGTGGTTTGGATCTCTGAGCTTTGGCTTCTTCTGTTCTTCTATATGTCATTTCTACTATTCCTCGTCCACTAACACGTTCTCTCACTATAGATACGGGACAGAGGTCTTAGTCTTTATTAGTCGAGTCTTAAAGTTCCACTCCAATCATCTTTTGATCTATTTTTAAAGCGTTCCCAGTGGTCTTTCAATCATGATTATGTTTTTTTTCATTGCTAAAATAAAAAAATCTGTCATTTTCTAGGACATAGTTTCTGTAGAGCGGCAGGAGTTCATTAGAAATGTACCTGTGAGTTGCAGGGCTTCTTGGTGGGGGGTAAGCCTGATCCCATTTCCCATCATCTCCTTGTTTATTTATCGTATGAATGTTTAGTAAACATTCACACTATAGTGATTCTTCTGCTCCTTTCTGTATGTTTTTTGGCAAGTAAAACTCAGTCACACTTTCAGAGATTTCAGCATCTTAGTATAAAACATTCAGCTCGTTCAGGACATTACTGCTTGTATTTTTGGTTTTCATAAACTTTACAGGTTATGACATTTTGAGCAAAATATGCTCCATAGGAAATAAATAAAGTATTAAAATTCAGTGTTTTTACTTAGATTAGCAACAAGACTTTAAATTTATTTATTCAAGGGTTATGTTTTCATCTTTATTGTAATTAAAAAAAAAGGCAATGAGTTTTTATATTGCCATTTTTCCAGCTCATTTGAGTAACTTGTTTTTTAGGCTTATTTAGAGTTTAGCTTCTATTTTAACAACAGGCTGATTTAGTTTACTGAGGAATTTTAGGCTATTTTGGAGCTTAGCTAATATTTAAGCAACGAGCTAGCTTTTTTGGCTAATTTTGCATCTACTGGGGTTTTTTTAGGCTAGTTTGGAGTTTAGCTCATGTCTAAGCAACACAATAAATATTTTATGCAAAATTGTCATGTTTTAGGGATTTTTTAAAGCAATTTTACTACAATTTTTTCAGAAATGTAGTTAATCTTTGGCGCTTTTTCATTGTTCTTTAACGAAATTTCCAGTATTTAGCAAATTTAACATTTTGCAAATAGATTTTTCAGTAAATCCCTTCAGCAATTAAAGTAAACCTTGTCACCATTTTTAGTAAAGAGCTTCAGCATTTTCAGCAAAAAGCATTTACACTAGCATTATCACAGGTAGTGCAACTTTTCTAGTTTCAGTTTAGCTTAGTTAAATGTAGCTGTTGGTCATTTAACCTGGAGTAAAACGTTTGCAACCTCGCAAAGGCCTGCAGGATCTGTTAATCAATGTAGCATTATTGCTATTAATCCCTGTTTTTGTGTGTTTCAGGGTTCGCAGCAGCATGGTTCCATATGCTGCCATCATTCAAAGGCTGTTTTCTCAGACTCTGTCTGCTTGGACTCCTGTGGTGGAAGCAGGTGTTGGACGGCAAAGAGGTTACAGGTGAAAGACTCTACTTTAACCTGCTGCTACATTTAAAACTGTTGACATCTTTAGGGAAAATGATCACAGAGAACACTTCCATTTTGTTGATTTTATACATTTAAATTCACTAATAAAGCACTCTAGGTTGAATGGAAATGTTCTAATCTTAACTTAATCATGAAGTTGTTTATTGTTTATTTGGTAGGGATAAATGCAAAAGAACTTGGATCATTGCATTGAAACAATCTGATGCTTGTATCACAGTGTTCATAGCTGGGGCTAATTTGCAGCACCTGTCCCTAGTGGAGCTTTTAGTGAAAAAGTTAAACAGTGAAAAGAAAATGCAAAGAATAAACCACTAAAGATTGTAGAAATTCATTAGGATGATGGTTTATTAAATGTTTAATGAATCCTGCAGACTCTGTCCTTCATGAGTTCCTGGTATTTAAACAAAATGAATACAGAAAAGCTTCATTACTTTTGATAACGCTAGTGTGAATGCTTTTTGCTGAAAGTAGTCGCTGAAGATTCTGAACATTTTTGCTAAAAATAGCAACGTAATTTAATTGCTGAAGGGATTTGCTGAAAAGGCAAAAGCTATAGATAGAACATAGATCTCACTGACTCAAATATTAAAAAAGGGCATTTTTTGGTGCTGAACGCTCACAGCTCTCTTCAACTTTACTACACTCTGACTCCATACAATATAAATTAAAGACTAATTGACTATTAAATTAGTCGTCGACTATTTTAATAGTCGATTAGTCGTTGATTAGTCGACTAATCGTGGCAGCTCTATCACAGTTGCTGAGCTGTGATTGCAGGATCTTTGGTTCTTGCTCTCCCATCCGTCTGTCCAAGTGTTTTGGGTGAGACACTTAATGAAAAGAGCCAGTTAAAAGCATATAGCAACAATTTACAGTTTAAACAGGAAAATTGCTACTAAAATGGTAAAGTTGGTATTCAATTATCAAAAGCAAATACCGGTAGAACAACAGTTTTCTGTTGAGTAAAGTGTTTTAAACATTTCGAACATCTTATCTTGTCTTCAAATGTAAATAACAACTGGAATGGGAGATGGATGTGTCACTTCCAATGAGTGACACATTTGCAGGCAGTATGACTACATTAGAGCCGTACTCTGTGAGCTTGTCGGTGTGTGAAGACATGAATGTTTTCTTTCCAGCTCGGTTAGGGTGTCTGTGTACAAAACCTTAGAACTGTGGGTCAAGGTCGTAGGAGCTTCTGTGAGCATTCTCCAGGAAAACCCAATGCATGCAGACCTGCTGTTTAATAACCTGCTGGGTGACATCACCCCAGGACCAGAATCCATCAAGGTAAGAGTTACTGCATTCATGATGGATTGAAAATAAAAAGGATAAAGCAATGGAAACGTGAGTGTTAAATATTGACTCTTGTATTCCCTCGTTTCGTCTTCCCCTGCTCAGCTCAGAGCAGGTCTGGGTGTGGATGTAGTTCCAGGAGGAAAGCCGGGTCCTCGGAGGACAAAGCATTTGGTCATAGCAGATCCAATGGGTCCATCACTGCAGAGAAAGGGGGACCCTTTGTCCAACCAGGATACATGCCTCGCTGCCCTCAGAGGTGGAATTAATATTTGATTCAATAACAACCGTTTAGTCTGGCTGATTTTCCTTTATCCTTAATTAACTTTTTTCTTCTCAGCATTGAGGCAGATCATCCAGACCTGTGGTACACTGATAAAGGAGGATATACACAAGGTAGGTGTGCAGGCTACACCCATAATCCGAAAATCTGGATTATGGGTCTGATTATTTTAATGTTACTATAAGAAGTCACATATCACTATTGGGGGCATTTATTGCTGGAGGCAAATTTTAAAGGTCTCTGACAATTGTTCTATTTTTCAACAAGACATGTACAGTTTACTACAGTCAGTTTATTTTTGGATCTTATCAAACATCAATTTAAAAGGAGAAATACTCGGAAATGCAAAAACAACATGATTCTTATTACATTTGTTCTTTTTCATAAGAAAAAGCCCACACAGACATGTTAGAAACTCTAAAAACATGGTTTTCATCAGAGGGGAACTTTAAACCACAGTTAAGGGGGAGCAGGTGAGATACAGGTGTGTTGTATGGATATTTTTTTTAACCTGACCCAAATGCAGTGCACTTGTCAAGCAGCCTGTTAGTCCTGCTCATTGACATTTTACATAACTCATATTTGTAGGTGTGTTAGGTTTTTTTTTTTAGTCTCTGTAACTTCAAAGAGTGACTAATGTGAAAAAAGCATGTAGAGAGTATTGTAATGTTCATACTGTTGGGCATTGTGTCACATGTTTTGAGTAACCTACCTTTACCTTTCTTGCAGAGGCTCCATGAAGTCGTGTTGCCGCTGTGTGTGTGTCTGCAGCAGCAGAAAGGCTCTAGCTCTGTTTTCGAGTCCACCGGGGCCATCAGTGGGCAGTACAGCAGCGCGCTCGCTCGTCGAGAGCTCTACAGGTTTGTCTTCGTTCTTAGCTGTTGGAAATGCTTCGAGCGCTTTATGTTGGTCTCATGACAATCACCCAACCCTCCTCCAATGCATGAGCTTTGTGTTTTACCAACTGTAGATGTTTAGAATGAAGATTCAATAAAACGCATCTGGGAGAAATGTTCCTGCAGCAAAGCTAAGTTAGGTCTTTTTAAAATGGTAAAGTAAGAACGCTGGTACCATATACTGAGTTGGAGGTTGATCTATGTTTGATATGATGAGGTATCCTGGTTACCTCACTCCAATATCTGCTGAAATTATTCCAGAAAGTCATGCAGCGCAAATTTGCAGCCCAGTAATGGTGTTTGGAAGGGGAAACCTGCCAGCTGACTTGGTCTTCTGGAGATGGACTTCACTAAGACGGGGACGTTTTCCCTGCCAGATAAAGGAGGAAAGCACTGAGCTGGTTTAAATAGGAGGCAAGGATAAAAACTGGGAAAGACTGAAATAGATTCAGAAATTGGGACCAAACATTCATTTTTATAGTTAATCCGGCCCACCAGAGACGTACATAAAGGTGACCACTCCTTCAATGTTTATTTAATTTGGTTCAGTAATGAGGATTACTTCTAATAGTTCTTTGTTTACACGTGATCGAAATTCTCAGATAAGAAAATTTGTGTTTTTCCTCTTTGAAAAGTAGATTTGAATAGTCCAAAGTGTGTGCTTTATTATTTATGGGAAAAAGCTCACTTTTGCTGAGGTTCAGTTTATAGCCCGACAACTTCCTAAACTGACTGAGCAACAATAGTGAGGTCTGTGGTTTGAAATAAGAAGCAGAAGGTCATCATCATACGGTGAGACTTTATGTTCTGTAGGATTTCTGTAGATACCAGTTATGTCCCTGCAGACACGGAGGGCTGCAGCAAGCGGCTCATAAATACTTACCATTTTAGTTTTTAGTTTCTTTGGACCAAATACTAATTCAGTCTCACCAAACATTGTTTTTCATTGACTGAGTGGTGATTCAGTTGCTTTGACAGCGACTCTGCTGTTCTGCAATACTCTTCAGTAAAATGAGAACCTGAATGTCACTTATATGGAGCCAAATTGGGGCTAATATGATTTTAAAACCCAAATAGAACAACTCTTGGTGTTTGGGTTAAAAACAATGTGTCTAAAACGTTTTAGTATCCTAAAATAAACTTAAATATTTTCATCTTTAAATGTCCTGTTTTATGGGTTTCTAGATTCAACATTTTAGTTTCAAAACTTTTGGCCCCACTGTGGCACGTTTTTGGCGGGGCTAACACGAAGGACCAATCAAAATCGATGAGGGTGGTAACTTCAGTCCCGGTGCATTCACTGACTCTGATAACTGTAATAATTACAGTCAGAATATGGCTGTTTAGTCTGTACTATCATAGTCTGAATAAAGAATTGTGAATAAGCGAAACGCTGTATATACTTGTAAAAAGAAGAGGAAGAGCAAAAAAGAAAAGTACATTAAAATAATTAAGTTTATTTTAGAATAGCAAAAAGTTTCAGGCACTTTATTTTTTTTACCCAGACACCAATATTGTTTTCCAAGTTGTTTTATTTGGGTTTCCAATAATACTGGCCCTACTTTGGCTCCATACACTTGTGGGTAATAAATTGCAGAGATCATCATGACGACAGAACCATCTGTCTGTCGTAGTATAAAAACTACATTTGTGTGACTTTCAGGTTGCTGCTGGCTCTGGTTCTGGTCCCTTCACCGTCGTGGCCTCCACCTCTTACCTGTGCGGTGTCCATCTTTAGCAACGGTCGCACTGACCGCAACCTCAAGGTGACGCTTATCCTGCAGCTACTGTTTAGGAACAAGATGAAACTGTGAAATGTTTACAAGTTCTAGATTACAACTGTGCTTATTCTGTAAACAAAATCCTCAGGTAATTTTTGTGTTCTATGGTCATTCTATGGGGTTAATAAGACATTTCTAAATGTAGTCTTGATAGGTTAAACCCTTAGCTCAATTAGCTTAAGCTCTCTGATATACAGCAGCTTGTATAGTAGGTTGTTAAAATGGTTCCTGAACAGCTCACCTCTCCCCCAGGGGATGGGTCAAACCCAGAGAATAAATGTCACAAACCTCAGAGCAGGACAACTACTGAGGCTTTAATTATGGCCCGCAGCATCAGGGACTGATGGCAAGGACCATATTATTCTTGCTTAGAGTGAAAAAACACAAAAAGCCCTAAAAAGGCCTCAAAGGAAGGGCCTAAGCCCAAACAGACATGACCAACATGTAGTAAAAAGAAAAACATACGAAAAGACACACGCAGCCCTCACCGCAAAAACTTCTATATTGTTTCTGCTTTGTTTCATTATTAATCTTCTTTCTATCTGCGCCTTTGAACGAGAATTACACCCCCGCCACATACTCGAAAAGTCCTGAAAATTTCTGGCACCTAGGGAAAATTGAAAATGAATTTTTGGCATGTTGCGCGTGACCCCGCCCGAAACGATGACATCACGGCGAGCGTTTCCGTAAAAAAAATGAATGGGCCGAAAATCGTTTATGGGGCCAAAAAAAAATATTTCGAGATACGCAAACGAAAGCCCATGCCACGTGTCGGGGATAAGCCCTGGAACATTTGAAATCATTATGGGATGGCCGTCAAGCCGAAGGCTTGGCGGCCATCTTGCCCCGAAGTCAGAAAAATGGCGTTTTTCACGTTTTTCAACAATATGGGAAAACGAAACTTTTGTTTGTCCGATTTTCACGAAACTTCAGAATTAGGTCCTCAGCGCGAGTCTACAACGACCCTGGAAGTTTCATTGACCTTTGACCTTGGGAAGACGCCGCCATTTTGAAAAGTTGAAAAAAAGCACTTTTACTCAAAGCTACAAAAAGAAATACCTCCTAGGGGGTTATATCAATTGTTATGTCACATCACTGGCCATAAATGGGAATGTACTGTGAGAAAAATGTTGGAATTAGAAGTTGTAGAATTTGAATGGCGTGCGCGTGGCAAGGTCGCAACCGCCACGGTTTTAGCTAGCTCGCACATATTTTGGCCGATTTGCGCAAAAAGGGTATTCACGCGTGCGGAGGCTCAAGCTGAACGAAACAACGTAACTTTCGAAACCGTAATGCGTAAAATGCGGCCCTGGTACGCAAAAAACCGTTACGAAAAAAACTGCTGACTCAGCAAAATCAAAAAAAAAGTTTTGAATTCGCGAACGAAACCAACGTAGCCTTATTGGATATATCCATGGCTAAATTTTACATTATTATGGGATGGCTCCACGACCTACCACTTGGCGGCCATTTTGTTTCGAAATCGGACATTTTGTGAATTTTACAAAGTTAGAACGTAGCTTTCGTTAGTCCGATTTTTACGAAATTTGACCCACATGCCCCTGGCGTTAGTCTTCAACGACCCCTGAAGTTTCGTTGACCTTTGACCTTGGGAAGGGCCGCCATCTTGAATTGTCCAAAAAAACCACTGTTAGCACCAGCTTTAAACAAATATAACTGTTAGGGATATTCATCAATCGTTCCCAAACGCTTTTGGCATCATTGCGAAGCTTTTGGGAAAAAATATATGGTGTTACAAGCTATAGATTTTGAATGGCGTGCGCGTGGCGAGCTCGTAAATGTGGCGTAGTGTTAATACACGCTCAAATTTCAATGCATTGCAATGAGATTTTAATATGTTGACCCCATGCTTAAGCTGTAACAGGTATAACATCATTGAATATGACCATATAAGGAATGTGGGCGTGGTTAGCAAATAACCTCCGTTGCTAAGGGGATCCAAAAGTGTACTTTGGCCGATTCTTGCGAAACTAACGTCAATCTGTTCGGTGACCTCGGGCGAACAAAACATAAAATGGTTGCTATGGCGATAACACTAACAGAAAAGGCGCCATTTTGAAAAAAGTGCCTTTTTAAGCAATTTCTCACTTACATCACAGTACAGCTATACAGTAAGGGGAGGGGGGGTTAGTGGTGCATAGTGGCTGCTTAGCAGGTGAGTTGGGGTCAAAGGTCAGCATAAAGGGCAGCGATGGTGCGTAGGGGCGGGCAGCGAGCGCGACGTTGGTGCGTGAGAGCGGGCGGCGAGGGAGAGGGCGGGCTGCGAGGGAGAGGGCGTCGAGGGCGGGCAGCGGCGAGGGTGAGGGCGGGTAGCGACTGCGGGCCATCCAACGCCGCTTGCGGCTTTAATTTGATTTTAAAGTCTCACTTCCATATTTGTATCTCTTGTCAAAGTGTTCCTAGTGGTCCTTTAATTATGATGATGTCGTTTTTAGCCCAAATCAAAAACTGCTGTTGTTTTCTAGGACATAGTTTCTTCAGGGCGGCAAGAGTTCATCAGAAATTAGCCTCTGAGTTGTGGGTGCGACTGTTGGCACTTGCTGATATCCCATCATCCCTTTGTTTACACGCTCTCCTGTTAGCTTACAACCTCTCACACCTGAGAAATGAGAAATACCAGAGTTATCCAGATATACAGTTTAGATTACTGCTCAGAAGAGGAAAACAAAGACATTCATGGATCTATTTGTCTGCAAGTGGATGATCAGAACAGAGTGGAGACTTTGGCCCAATCCGAATTCTTTTCTTCTCCCTACCTCTACATTTATCCCTCCAAACTGAGTTATGGAAAAATATTGTCTCAGAATTCAGACGTCACCAATAGTTGCTGGTCAGCTAGCGTTAGCACGGCGCTTCCGGCGCTTGAATATTCATAACAACAACGGTTTTATAACTTTGAAAAGGTCGTGCTAAAACAAAAAGTCTTTACTTACATTTAAATGTAAACTTCTGTAATTTAGAAAAGTGCTTCTCCTCAGTTTACCCTTATGACAGATGGCTTTGTATCCCTCCGCTTGGAAGCTGAGATCTTAAAAAAAATATATTTCAGATACGCCTAGCCCTACAAATGGGCCTTCAAATGGAGGGCTATGGGGAAGGGAAGAATTTGGGTTCGGGCGTCTGACCCTTCTCTTCACAGCAGCTGTATCACAAATCTGAATTATTTCAAAACGTAGGTTTTTATCTGCTCCTCATCCATCAAGAATTACATAAAGAAATACTCAAAAACAAAACTTTTTAATCTTAAATTATATTATATATGCCTTCCATGATAAGAAATTACTACAAGAACACGTTCAGCATGGGTTTTTAAGAATCTGCTGTTTAAAGAGTTACGGTAGTCAAATGTTTTATTTCATCTACCTTATCTAGTGTTGGTGTGTTTTGCTTTCACAAACATAATGAGCCATCTGCAATAGTGACTTTTTACAGTAAAGCTTCCTGTAATAACATTTCAATAACCTCTTCTCTCTTAGGTCTCCTCGTTCTGTGCTGAGGCACTGACCATCTGCAACACTATAGTCCACCCACGCACCCACTCGATTGCCCTGCCCTTACCCCCCCTCACTCTCAGACCCTCTGCCTCTGCTCCCGTGCTCTCTCCTCAGGGATCAGCTCCCAGACTAACTTTGCCAACCCTCTTAGAAGGCCATGGTTCTGGCCCTCCTTTCCCTTCCCGTCAGTCTCTGAATCTGGGCCCCTCATCGTTGTTGAGCTCTTTGGAAAACCACCTGTCCACCGTTCCAGGTCTGCCGGCTCAGGCCCCTACTCCAGGGGACTTGTTTTCTCCCCACCCCCACCAGCAGCATGACTCCGCTGGGCTTGGGCTTCCAGAAAGTCAGAGACCTGTCTTTGTCCGCTTTGACAAAGAAGAGCCGGACGATGTGGAGATCTCTCTGGCAAGTGACTCTGATGACAGTGTGGTCATTGTTCCTCCAGGGATGATCACCTTGGACAACCAACAGGATGAGGCAGCAGCGAATCCTCAGACGATGCTCTCTGCCGCGCCAGCTGGGAGTGGTGTTACGCTACCAGTAGTAGAATCTAATTCAATGGTCCCCATAACGGCAGCAACAACCACAATCGATGTGTCGACTCTCCCAAACGACTTGCCCACCTCATCGTCTCTGCTCACCACCTCTGCCTCCTCCATCAACTCCTTTCCTCCCCCCAGCGCCTCAGCAGCCACTCTGCCTCCAGCCTTGAATTCCAGCATCGTCTCAGATCCACATAGTGACCTGGGCGACTCGCTGCCTTGTAAACCCCAACTCCAGCAGATGTTGATGCAAACCCCAACATCAAGCCAGGGCAGCTCCATGGGTCTGCCACTCCAAATGCACCAGCTGCAGAATCAGCTGACTCAGCAGGGACGGCTCCATCAGCAGCTGCCTGCACCCCCCAGCAACGAAGACTCCACAATCATTAACATTAACAGTACCGATGATGAAGACGAAGAAGAGGATCTGGAGGACGATGAGGAGCTGGAGGAGGAAGAGGAGGGGCTGGATGAAGAGGATGAAGAAGAGGGAAGTGATGACTTCTACGATGGGGAGGAGTATGAGGACTACGATGAAGAAGAGGGGGAAGAGCTTGAGGAGGAGGAAGAGGAGGAAGAGAATGGGGACATGCCGCCACTGGAGGGAAGTGAGGAAAAGTTGGTCGATGTTGCAATTGAGGAGGGGCAAGTCCTCCATCCTGCTGCCGCCGCTGATGAAAAAGTGCTGACTGAGCACAATGTGGAGGCAGACTCAGAAAGAGGAATACAAGAACTCCAACCGCAGAGGACCATGCTTGGAGAAGAGCGGGTGAAACTGCAGGAGGTCGAGAGCATTGGAGTCCTGGAAGATGCACTGGTCGGAGTGGAAGAGGAAGATGAAAGTGAAAGGATGGATGATCCCACAATGCCACAAATCATCTGTGTCAGCGGAGGAGCCCAGGAAAGCATAGAAACTGGGGATGAAGGGGAAGGAACAGCACATGTCCTTCAAGAAGACACGAGTAATCAACCTGCCAAGGAGGACGAGCTGAAAGCTGCTCCAGAAGAACAGACAAGTTTCAGCGCAGAGGTAGGATCAGCTCTTGGTCCATGTCTGAAATGAGGTACAAGCCATCGCACTTATGCTTCTTTAGCCAGACTGCATGGTGGGTAATAACGATGATTCTCAGATGTAATGTTGTTAAATTGTTGAGTATAAGAAGCAGCAGGAGAATGTGTTGTTAAGGTAAAGCAGAACCGTGGAGGCTCAGGAGGAGGACCGGCATCACAGATTTGCAAATGACAACATGTAGCTGAAAAAATTATTGAAAATTTGAAGAAAAATTTTTTTTTTTAAATTTGAAATAAATGTTTTTGAAAACTTGAAAAAAAAAAGCAAATTTGAAACAAAAATTTTCAAATTATCAAGATTAATTTCAAGTTTTCTTTTTTTCACATTTTCAAAGCATTTTTCTTTTTAAATGTTCATTTTTTCTTTTCAAATTGACAATGTCTTGTTGTCAAATTTTCCAAAAACTTTTTAGTTACAATGTCTATTTTTCAAGTTTTCAGTCTGTTTTTTCTCATTCACTTTAAGCTGATCCTGATTTGACCCCATAGACACGGTTCATATTTATTTTAGTTAAACATCGAAAGTGGACACATTCTTACCCTAAGATCTTCCATTGTGACAAGTGTCAAAACTTCAGTTTGCTTAATGCTCACCAGTAAATCCAGCTCTATCGTCATGGTTTACCTCAGCAGGAGCCTGAGGTGGAAACTGCACAGGAGGATGAGAGCAGCAGCAGCAAAACATCAGATCAACCTGCAGAACTACCAGCTGCTGCTCCAGAAGAACCAACAGAAGCAGGTCAGCAAAGTCCAGCTGATCTGAACACAGGAGAACAACAGGAGGAAAACCAAGCCTCTGAGGATGGAGAGCAGCCAAAAGATGGAGAAGAAGAGGAGAAAAACAGGAGTATCGAACCCCAAAGAGAGGAGAGTGACAAAGAGGAGGCTCATGGGACGAAGAGGAAGAGAGAAGAAGAACTGACAGAAGAAGCTGGACCAAGCACAGAAAAGAAAAAGGTAAAAACCAAAATGTGTTTAGAAGCTTTTTATTCTCATTTTTTATGACTTTTTCTCATTTTACGTCCCACAGTAAATATTGGTTTTACCTGGTTTCAAAGAGTGACAGCTAAGATCAAGAGTTTGAATTTTTTACTGATCTAGATTCTAAAATTCCTTCTTATGTCAACGCTGCTCCTCAGTTTCCACTCTGCCTCCAATGGAGACATTACTGTCACTTCAAATGATAAACCCACATGTAGCGCTGTCACCCATCCACTGAAGGGTTGGGAGATTGATTTCCAGCTGCCCCAGTCACATGTTAAACTGTGTTTTAGTAAGGCGCTTTACTCTCCAATTTCCTTGTCTTGTGACAATGACAATAAAAGGCCATTCTATCTATCATAGTCGCCTCCAGTGGGTTAAGTTCATCCTCATATTCTATGTGTTTTCTTTTTGTCTGTTTGAGTGAGGAGGTGAGAATGTTGAGTACCAGTAGGAGAAACCACTGGAAGAATCTGTGTAAAAACATCACTTTGTTTTTGCTGTCCCTTTAACAACCCGGGCCTTTTCCTGGAGGTCTTCAAGGTCTCAAATTGCCTACTCTTTATATGAACTCTTTATCATCTAGTTTGCTAACTTCTCTCGTTGTGCATACGGTCTCTACCACCACATATAAACTAGTCTCTGAATTCAGTTTTAGCCTCTGTTCACACTTTATCGTGGCATTTATAGGATAAATATCAGCAGTAGTGATGAGCAATGCTTCAATATGTTGACAGTTCTGCAATCATCTCATTTACCAGAGATTCACATAAGGTCGTATTCCCAACTTGTCTTACTGGTGGATACAGGCTGTCTGTGGGTGAAAAATGCTCAAAGCGGTACGGGAAGCAAGATCGTAGACCGAGAAAATGTTCATATACATTTTTTTCTACGGACAAACTGCTGGCAACAGGTCGTAGTGAGAACTTATACAACACGAAAGGGGGAAGACACAAGTGTGTCATACAGATTTTTTATTTTTTAAACCTCCAAATCCTGCACAAGGAGCCCATTAGTGCTGTTCAAGTGATACGTGTGCACTCCTTGTTAGAAATAAGTGGCAGAAATAAGAAATTATTCAATCGTGTGGGCAGGTGCATTTCACATTCACACCCCGTGTTTGTACGATTAGTAAACTCACATTATTCTCATAAATACTTTACAATACAGTTATCAGACCCACGGCAATGGTACGTTCCATTTTCATGATGCCCTTTAACCCTCGTGCTCTCTTATGGGGTCCAGATGACCCTGCCCTTATATTGATGTGTGACTCCTCCCCATGACTAAGGTGGACAGGATCTCATGTCTGCCACAGACACCAGTGAAGATCAAAAAATCCTTGAAAAAAATTAAGTTCCACTCGCTGTCTTGTAGTGATGACCTCACTTTTAACGTAAACATTACTAGGATAGCACAAGGGTTACAGTGGCTGTGTGAGCCTCAAAAGAACTAAAACACACCTGTGCTCCCCTTGCGATGCAGCCGCTCTTCTCTACGACCGTCCACAGACCCAGACGACCCAAGATCCTGCAGAACCCATACAGTCAAGCCCCGTGTGTGACTAAGGATTAAGATGTATCTGAGTAACGTAGACCTTCACCAAGACACCAACTTTAGCAGCCATCTTCCATTTTAAAGTTGGCAGCCTTTGGGACTCCAAAACTTTACTGATCTGTCATATTTTCTTCACCTCGTGTTTTTGTTTTATCTCAAATATAAGATGGGACACAAAAGTTAATGATTCTATGAGTTGTTCCACCTAAAACTCTTGAGTTTAGTCTGTGATGTTCATTATTGAAACAGTTTACTGAGTGTGTTACAAAGAATCAATGAAATTGTATGTTTGTTTTTTTTAAGAATTAATGTGGATAAACCAACAAACTATTAACAGTAACATCTGTCCAACACAAGACGCCTTCAGCTCTTGTTTGTTGAGCTGTTGGATAGAACAAGTTAAGGAAAAAAGTCTAAAATAAATTAGAGAAAATATGTGAAGCCAGTGGTCTAACATACAGTACATCAGTTTTAAATGGGGGATAGTATCATTCTTACTGTTTCACCTATTTTACTTTTTATGTCACTGCATTTTCTTTTTGGACCTGTATAGTTCAGTTTTCATGTCTTTTATTTTGATTTAAATGCTGGAGCAGAAAGTGTTCCTCAAATTGTGTTGTAAACTACAATCACACCTATAAATATAATTTTTAATCAGTGAGGGATTTATATGCATTCAAGTATTTCCCTGTGTGTTTTAGGTGGATGATGAAGCAATGGCGTCCATGCTGGCAGATTTTGTGGCGTGTCCACCTGATGATGAGGCTGCACCTGGATCAACATGTTCATAAATGTTTGCCTTTTTGAAATGAATGTTGTTAGGATCACATTGATGCTGATAGATAGATGTCTTTAGTCCCATGCTCAAGATTAGTTACTTTTTTTCCACTTAACTGTATTTTTTCATCCCTACTACACTTTTCTGATCTTGTTGGGAATATCAGTCAGCGCATACTCCTTTACATTCCACAGCATGTTACTAGCAGAAAAAAATGTTGTATTTTTTGTTTTAAGTGAACAGAAGCAACCCCCCCCATCCCCCCCAGTGAAGCTGTTGCTCAAACACACTATACATGCATATAGTAGGATTTTGAAAATTGTGCCCATTTCAAAAAGACTTTACAAGATTTCTTTTTGTCATTTTTGGTCTTACAATAAAATATTGCACCAATTATTTTGAAAACATGTTCATTCTTTAAAAAAAGCAAAAATAACAGACCCTGGTAATAAAATGTTAAGTACCCTTTTAAATCAGACCCTTAACTGAAAAAACACGTCAGAGTCCAGAATGTAGCTGAATATTGTTTTCTCAGCCAGAAAAACAGAATACTGCAGACATTTCTTTGGCTTAAGCTTTCACACTCATTGGGCCAGGAGTCTGCAACCTTCAGCATTTCCAAAATCTTTCGGGTCAATTTCTCACCGACAACAACCCAACAGGAGACACAAAGTCTTGTTCACTTTTCAGGAAAATTAGACACGGATTTCTTTTTATATTAATGTTACTATTATAACTATGAACAACTTTTTTTTTTAAAAATAAAATCAAGCTATTTTTTAAAAATTTAAAATAGTTTATAATTTTTGTCAGATTTCACATGACTTCCTTTCAGAATAAAAGACATTCAGTCACAGGATCATCTCGATGCAGCAGATCATTTGATTTTGAGTTTTCAGAAAAAAAATAGCAAATCTAATGAACTAAATTAGAGCTAATTCAAGAAAAAATTTTAATTTACAAACACTTGAAATCCTTGAATTTGTTTAAAAATAGAAAATCCGGCAATCAAAAAGTCCTTCAACTGTTTGTAAATAAGTTGAATAAAGTTTTATTTTTTGCACTTTACTACTTACTTTTTAGAGTTATGCCTTTTAAAAATGTTTATTTCCCTTCAACCAGAGAGCCACAACAGAGGGGTCAAAGAGCCACATGAGCCTCCAGAAACGTCGGTTGCAGACCCCAGCATTAGACCAACAGGACTTGGGTTTTTGATGATAAAAGGATTACCTTTGCATAAATTTGGCTGTCAGTACAAAAGGCATGTCTCTTAATTGCATTATATCAAAATGAGAAGTGATGGGAATATAGTTCAAGTTTCTTTTGTTTAATGTTTTAAAATTATTTTAGCCAGTTCGATGCCTATTCATTTATAGTAAGTTACTTTTTTGTAGGGCCAAATCATTATTTTTTTACATTAAAAAGTGTAAAAATAAAGGTTAGAGTGTTTCTGTATAAAGATTAACATTACTTTAATACATATAAAAGCTTTCTGAAGTCACAGAAGGAACTATCAAAGAAAAGACACCACGTTAGTCAACAGCATCTTTTTAAATGTATCTTAGCCACTTTATTGGTGCAGGACAGGATCTATTATTTACATGACACAGTAGACAGATTTGAACATTTCAACATGTAAAAGTTTGTTTCTTAAAAGTCCAAAAATGTCTGAAGATGTAATGGGCCTGATGACTTCTAGAAATACATTGATCAAAATATTGACCACCCATAATCAGAGCCCAGGAATAAGACTTAAGTCTTTCATATTTAATATTTTTTTATATACTTTTGCAGTGAAAAAAAATTATACATTTTTTTTTATTATTATTACTAAATAATTAGTAGCTTCTAAAAGTATCAGGACAGTGAGGCTAAGTGCTTTCTTGGGACTGAAAATATCTTGGTTTTATATTTTTGATGCCAAAGTCCCACTTCAATCATCTTTTGATCGATTTTCAAAGTGTTCCCAGTGGTCTTAGTCATGATAACGTTTTTAGCTGGAGAAAAAAAATACTGTTTTCTAGGACACAGTTTCTGAAGTGTGACAAGACTCAATATAAATAAACAGACATGGCGGAAAGTAAGCCCACCTCACTCTCCGTTATCCATTTGTTTACATGCCGACTAGCTTGTAGTCCCTCACATCCTCAACCTAACATTAGTGGTGCAACAAAAGTGGAGGGCATTATTGGTGCTTTTACAATTTAGATCCAGATTCCAGCTCAGATTAGGAAAACCAAGACGTTCATGGATCTATTTGTCTGACAGTGGATGCATCAGAATGGAGCAGAGCAAGGAGCTTGTGGTCTGCCCAGCATATTTTCATCGTCACAAATAAGATCTTTTTCCAACTGCCTTTTTTTCGTCCGTTCCTGATTCCACAACTATTTAAATAAATAAATACTCAGAAATACAATTTCTATCAGAATTTTTATTTAAAAATGTCCATCATCAGAAAAGTACAACAATAACATGTTAAAATCATGTTTCATCAGAGTGGGTCTTTAAAAAACACCGGTTTCTGAAATTTACCTTTATAATAATAAATGCAATAAATATTTTTAAATCACCAGTATCTTTTTGGTGATACATTAGTGGCTTCTTTTAAACATAACTGGTGGTTGAATTGTGTGCCATAGCCTTGATTTTACTCTTCTATCAGCTGATGGCTTTCACTCAGACCGCTCTATTGTTATTCTGCTGGTTACATCATAACTCCAAATCGAAAAGGCAAACCTCTCTTCACAGCAGTTCAGTGCTGTCAGACACGTCTAAATACTTGTGCATGGACAAACAGAACTTGTAAGTTGTGGGTCAGTTTTAAATAGTTACCTGGAACATAAGACAGCATGTGACTCGTAGTTCTAGATTCTTTTGTTTGCAAAACAAGAAGAAAAACAAGGTTTTGGTCATAAATGAAAGCATTTGTCATCACTGTTCTGATGCTTTTGGAACTCTGTAATACTCACCCTTTAACAGAAACATACTGAGTGATGACTCTACAAAAGTAATCCTGGACTTACCTGTCATTCTGAAGGTCACCCCCTTCCCCCAAGGAAAGGGTCAATTACCCTCAGCAAAGTTCTTTTTATTAAACTTTAATTTTAAGGCTTTGACACGACAACTTTTGGATTTTGATACGGAAGAGGACGGCGAGTCGCTGATGAAACTAAAGATCAGTGGAACGACTTTGGCTGTTGTGTTTAACCAAAACAAAGATTTAAACCGTCACTTCAAACAATTATAAAGTCTCTGAAAGCATTTACTTCTGAATTATTCACAAATAAAATAAAAATGCTTCTTTCTCAAAGACTATGTTTTCAAAACAACATGGAAAGGAAAGGAAAAAGGATTATTTTGAGACTAAAAATGATTACTTAAGACGCTGCCCGGCATGAACACACAGATCAGATCAGAGGACCACAAAAATGCACGCCTAAATGGGACGTCAATCTTTACATTTCTTACAAAATATTTTAACAATCTGAGAAGAAAGGAGTGTAAAAACAATCTCCGATAAAAAATTATTCCAATTTTTAAAAGACATATTCAAAAAGGTTCCTCCCGTCGAATGGAAACAAAGCGCGCTCGTCCGCAGTCAGATGACAAATTTGTGTAAATGAAGTGATGGCAAACAGCAACGCAGGAGGACAACAAGCCTGAAAAAGAGCAAATGACACGGGTCATAACCTGCAGCTGAGGACACTAGTCTCCCTTCAGATTTATGGCCCAAGTCTCCATCAATCCTTCAACCAGAAGGCTGAATGAACAACTGAACTCTAGCGCTTCGTTCTTTCAAAACGCTTTTTATATCTTCATCTCACAACGCAACCCCCGTAAGAAAAGGAAGGCTGCCTCCATCTTTACAAATAAACGGGGAGTTTTCCTTAAATATGGTTTGAATTCCACTTTAGCTAAACCCTATTCTCACCTTTAAATGAAGACGTTTCGCCTAATAAGCGTAGCGTGCTGGCGGTGGAGGCAGCCGGGCCGCGTAGGTGTTCCGTACAGGTGCAGGGGGCCGTGTCCCCGGAGAAAGTTGAGAACGTTCGTAGGAATAGCCGTTACTGGCGGGAGGCATCGGAGCGCCGGGCCCCCTCCTGATGGGGCTGCGGTCTCGAGCGTAGTATGAAGTCGGGGGAGGTGGAGGCGGAGGCAGGGGCCGACGCTCATATGGGTCATGCGACGAGCTCATTACACGGTCGCGGACGGCGGCTGGGGGTGGAGGGGGAGGCGGAGGAGGAGGTGGGACGCCAGAACGTCGAGCATCATATGAATACATGCCATATGCACGGGCTCTGTACTTCTCGTAGTAATCGATCATACTATATCTATCAGCGCTATAGGGACGTTCAGGATAAACGGCTCGTCTTGGGGGAGGGGGCGGCACAGGAGGGGCGGGGTAACCTGGCGGCATATAACGACCCCTCATGTAGCTGGGTGGAGGAGGCTCAGGTCTGTCTCCTGGATATCGAGGAGGCCAGTAGCCGCCCCTTTCTGGGAGATGAGGAGGGGGAGGTGGGGCAGGAGGGTATTCTTCATACTCCTCATATTTGGGCAGACTCTTGGACACCTGAACATGGATGCGTTTCTCTGAAATACAACAAAATAAGAAAAGTTACAACCATCAGCTACTATTTTATTTTCGTCATACTCTGAATAATAAAAACTTTCTCTGTTTAACAAAAACAAAACTGAACTAACCTTGAAAGTCAGAGTTATCCAGTTCTTTGATGGCATCCATGGCCTCATCATAGTTGGGCATGTGTACAAAAGCAAAATTCTTCACAACTGCACATTCTGAGACCGTACCGTACTCTTCAAAGAGAGCCCGCAGCTCATCGTCGCATCCCTTTTCCACGTTTGCAATATGAATCTTGACTGGACCATAGTTCTTCCCGTGGCTGGCCTCCACGTTGATGGCTGTGCCGTGGAGCTTGTGCTGGTGCAGATTCTTGATGGCTTTGGTGGCCGCTTTGCGGTCATCCATGTGGACGAAGGCAAAGTTTTTGACAATGGCACACTCAGTGACAGTGCCGTACTCATCGAAAAGAGCCTTGATCTCCTCCTCTGTCGCCTCTTGGGGCAGATTGCCCACAAAGATCTTCACCATTGTGAAACTGGCTTTAAAAATGCAAAAGACAAGACACCATTAAAAGGAAAAGGACATTTTACTGTTTTGTACTTGATGAAACCAAAGATCTGAGGCTTTTAGGCTAAAAAGTGTGATCAACAAAGTTCTGTTCTATTCTCAAAGACAATTCTAAAATAAAATTAAGACTATATAAACACACTAGCAATTTCATAGACAGTTTTTTTTTCGCACGTATTTGCGTATGCACAAAAACTGATGGAAATGCATGTGTGCCGCATGTAATACGTGCGGCATAAGTGCACATTGCGGCATAACCAGCACGCATTTTAACCCTAACCCCGCCATAATTACGGTGAATAGTCACTTCCTGAAATGTTATTATGTAAATGGACTTTCGTTTCGTCGCTGATCTGCTAGCATATTGCTCTGTTAGCTTAAGTCAAAATCTGACATACGCGGGTTATTTCCCAACTAATGTTGACAAAAACTTCGTCCCATGAGCGGGAACTTAAACATTAAAACATCGTGACGTATACACTTCAGAGCCGACAAATTTAATTCTTACCTTTTAATCACAACGAGTCCCTAAGAAAATTCGATCTTACGAACAAAACAAATTCTGAGCCGAAACTCCAGCCTACTTCCGAAAAGTTTACCGGAAGTGACTCATGTATCCGTGAAGCACTCATCACCGCGCCCCCTACTGCACCGGAGTGAACATTGCACCAAAGTTATCATCGAAAACATCCATGATTCTATCTGCAAATATATTTTTATTATCATATCATTTTCTAGGGTGTAGTGCTGACACGCAAGAGCCTTGGGTTCGATCCCTGAGGCGTCCACTGATCCTCATCCAGATTGGATCCCTAGCTAACTGGGTTCCTTCATATACATGGTTGATTCAGGAAGGGCATCAGGCATAAAACATCTGTCAGATCACTGGTGGGTGCTGTTGCGCTGTGGCGACCCCGAAAGAGCTACGCCGAAAGAGAGAAAGGAATGATAAATGTTCGCGTAGTGCAATAAAGACATAAGGACTTGTTAACAAATACTGTTTGCTAAGAACATTTTTTGATTTCATGTCTTTGTTTCTGCAGTCATGATGATCTATCGTAAAAGAATAATAATAAATGTTTTTCTAAAAAATATCCAATTTGCAGTTTAAATATTTAGTCTTAGATAACTTACAGCTATTATCCTACTCTAGCTGATCTGCATACTTTACAACTACATTTGTTCACTTTGATGCATTTTTTTCTTGGGAAACATGTAATTTCATTTAAACTGCTGAAAGATATACGGTACTTTAAAGACACATTTTAAAATTTTCTTGAGGTATTTTTCCCACAATGGAGGAAATTGAGGTCATGGGGGAATGTGAGCTGTAATTCTTACTAGGGCTGTAAGCTGCTAGCAGGAAAGCCAACTGTAAACAGATGAATGATGGGAATTGGAGGCAGAGTTACTCTGTGCTTATCCCGCCTACAACTTAGAGGTGAACTTCTAAAGAACATCTGTTGTTTTTCAGGAACTATGTTCTAGAAACAACACAGGTTTTTCTTCTTATTTTGGCTCAAAACGGCGTAATGCTTTAAAGACTGTGAACGATTTTACAATAAATCAAAAAATGATCAGAGTGGAACTTGGATATCAACATTTGTCTGTTCTTTGTTAAATTCAGATGTAAAATCCATGGGAAAAAATCTGGTTAGTTTCGTCTGAAATTCACCTTTTGATCTCAAACCAAAATAGTGAACCTATAAATCCTTTAAAATTTCATAAACAAAACACATTTTCTGACTTTGATCTTTGAAAACATCAGAATGTAGTTGATGGATTGTTACGGCTGTGGTCGTATTTAGTTTTGTTTTTTCGTTTTGGTTCTGTGGATTTTGTCAGAGTGGGCCTTCTTTGTGTTTCGTGGATCTTTGTGTGTTTTTGTGTCAATTTCTTTCAGGTGTGGTGCTGGAGGTGTGGCTCCCAATTGGTCCAGGCCGGAGGAGGGAGCCTTCAAAAGCACCATGTGGACCTCCATACCATGAGAAGGGAGCTGGGCTGCAACCTGTCTCCACTGCAGCTCAGTGATCTTCTCCACCTGTTTGGATTTGTGCGCACATGGTTTCTTTGGTATTTAGTTTAGGTCCCACTCAGTGTTTAGTGTTGGTTAAGTTAAGTGAAGCTGTAGGGGTGAACTGCAATTTTCTTTAGTAAATGTTAGTGATGGTGAGATGAAGCATTGTGGGACACTGAACCACAGCCAAAATAAGGTATACTATATTCCTAATCTGTTTTGTCAACATATTTGAGTGCTTGTGGAACTTATAAAAGGCCATACAGTGCTTATGTAACTGGAAATATGATGTTCAAGATGGGGAGGGTTATTCAATTTTATTTAGAAACAAGAGTTTCTCGACATTTTTTGGTTTCAAGCGATTCCTTCTTTTAGACACAACTTCTCCTGCTTTAGAAAAGACTCTTTCACAGGGAACAGAAGATACGGGTGTGGAGAGAAAGGCAATTGCAAGTTTGTATAGGGTTGGATAGATGAGTTGTTGTCTCTCCCAGTACTCCAGAGGGTTTTCAAGTCTTCCGATGTTTGGTTCGGACAAATATCGCTGTACCCCCACAGTAGCAGAAGCAGTTGCATTTTGTGATGTTCTTGCCTCCATGACGCTGGCATCTAAACTATGCCAAAGTTTGCTACCTAAGAATAATTTATAGATCATGTTAGATGATCTCATATCAATGCAAAGAAATGAAAAGTAATAATTTGCCTCCAGTGACTTCATTAGAGGTAGATGCCTGGGGGATGTCCTTTCGGGTTTGCTGTGACCTTATAATTGTTGAACATTCTGCAGTCAGTCGCTTCACAGCTTCAGTGGCTTTTGTTTGACTGAAGAATCCAATAATTTTGAACTGAGGATCCAGGAGTGTGACAAGTGACATTATACTCATTGACTGTAATGTGTACAGCTTCTCCTGTAACTGCCTGATGAGCACTTCTCCCATTTCCAATGCTGCAGGAGGACCCGGTTTTGTTATTACCTCCTGAAGATTTTGTTCCAGCACTTTCAGAAGAGGTATGACTTTGGAGGCAGATACGTTTTCTTCTGCCGACAGCTCTACAGTGGCCTCATAAAAGGGGGACAGCAAAGATATACAACCTTCAACATTGTGAATTCTTCTGAGGAGATCATGGGAAAGTCATGTTGTAGTCCTGCTAAAGCTGCTCCAACAGGCTCTCTGAGATCAACCAGATGTCGGAGCATCAGATATGTGCTGTTCCATCTGGTCTCCACTT
Organism: Oryzias melastigma; assembly: GCF_002922805.2. NCBI lineage: Eukaryota > Metazoa > Chordata > Actinopteri > Beloniformes > Adrianichthyidae > Oryzias > Oryzias melastigma. The sequence goes on from NC_050529.1 coordinate 25,421,863, forward strand.
TTTGCAAGAGTTTTCTTACAGGCATGCCCATATGAAGATGCACTTGTGCAAACTTCTCCTTTAAAGATACAAATGAGTTTGTCATTAAATCACTGCAGCAGGATCACAGACATACAGTTAGAATTATCCTATATTGAGAGACAGGGAATTACCTTACCTTGGCAGTAGTGCTGCTTCTAAAGAAGCCAACCAGCTTCCTTGCTTTGGCCCGGATGCCAGAGAGAGTAGGGTTCTGCTCCAGTGTTTTCTTAACCACCAGATTAAGTGTATGGGAAATGCAAATGTGATGCCGAAGCTTTAGCTCTCTCACACACGCAACCATGTTGGGAGCACCATCTGTGACAAAACATGTCACTTTATTGGTGAGTTCCCATTCCGCCATCATTGAGGCTTTCTCTTCAGCAATATTTTCAGCGGTGTGTGACTGGGGGAATTCTTGCACTCCCAACAACACTGAGCAGAGCTTGGACCTCTCACCAACAAAATGGCAAGTTATAGCCAGGTAGGGATCCAAATTCATGGATGTCCACATATCTGAAGTAAGGCTAACAGCAGCTGCCTTTTGAATTTTAGCCTTTGTCTTCTCCTTTTCTGCCTCATATTTGACCTCCACCATGGCCTTCAAAGCCTAAAGGATGAAATATATAACACTGAATTAGGTTTACTTGTGAAACACCACTGAGGTCTCACTTGTTTCATGCATCTCATACATACCTGCCTTGTAGGGAGAACATAATTGGGATCGGTTTGGACACAAACCCCCTGAATCCAATATCTTCCATAATAGTAAAGGGTTGTGTGTCCTTCACAATCATAGAAACAAGGGCTTCATCAAGTTTGTGTTTTCTGGTGGCTATATAGAAAGGGGAATTAAATACAGAGTTTGTATCTATGCACAATAAACAATATAATGTCATGGCTTACCTTGGGAAGATGAAGCTCTTACTTCGTCCATATTCTCATGAAAGGCACGGTAATGCCTTAACATGGATGAGGTGTTGTTATTGTATCCCAATTCCTTGGAACACACTAAACATCTCACCTTTGAAAAAAACATGGAACTATGACAAATAGTTGTTGATAAGTAAACCTAATGATTTTGAGATAATGTTTGATAAAGCTTACCTTGTTAGGAGATATCAGATCAAAGTGTTCCCATACAGGGGAGATCCTCCTCTTCCTTGATGGCTCCATCCTATCCAATAAATATCCTCACTTTCTTAAATAAATCTATCTTTCCCTAAACACCTACTCTATCTGCAAAATATGTTAAATCAACGCTATCCTAACTCTATCCAAATCCTCAACTAATCGCAACTCTCCTCCAAAAACCCACATTTTGATCGAGACCTGGCGGATTTATAAAGCCGTAAAAGATTTGAACCACTTCCTTGACCAATAATGTGATAGAACCCGGCAGTGAAGCTTCAGACGTCATCATTGTGGCTCCTCCCCCAGATGAAGCAAGCATCTGCACATGCTTCATGGTAACCCCGCCTACATTACGCGATACGCGCTTTGAAGACTCTGCACTTCTGGTAACATCACTAGTAAATGTTTTCTCCTGTTTCTGTTAGTCCAGGGAGGTTAGTGTTTGTCATTATTTTACTGTTTCTTTTGCAGGTAAGCTCCCTAGGTTGAGTTAGTTGGGATTTTGTTTGTTATTTTGGCCTTGGTTCACCCTGAAGCCTTTTGTTTCACTTTTAGTTATTGTTTGGGTGTTTTGTCTTGAAAATAAATTGTTACATTTTTATGGAGACATTTGTTGTGTTTTTGTTACCCATTATTTCCTTTAATTTACCTTTATGCTATGCCCCAGACCCCTAGACTAATTGGGGCGTAACATGGATTACCAACAACTATATAACCCGATGTAACATTTGAAATAGGAATATTTTTGAATGAATGAAATTGTTTATTTATAGCAATCATTTAATAATGGATAAAATAGACACTTATTGCAAAATCAATCAGAAATAGATCGCTTGAGAGGGAGTGGCAGGAAGCAAATTTATATAATCCCTCCCCGGTTTGACCATAATAACCATATGAATATGTTCCAGACCCCCGGCACCGATCAATGCAAGGGACCTAACCCAAGGATAATCATTAATTATCATTAGAAAGAAATTTCATCCACATTAGTCAATACTAAAAATCCAAAATATACTCATTTAAAAAAAAAAATGTGCAGATTGTTTTCATTAAAGAAGATCAGTCATAAATCACACTTTAGGAGAAAGACAGAAAAAAAATCATATGCAGATTGCTTTAATTGAAAGAAAAAAACATCACAATTTAGGAAACCAAGTCTAACAACGGATCAAGGCCACGATAATCCTTCTTTTGCTGCATTTCGCAGCTATGAATGGCATTATGACTGGAGACTGTTTTTGTCAGGTCAATTGCCCCTCAGCTGGCATCATATCAAGTGAAGTGTGTTCAAGCTGAAAATCAGGTCAAAGTTGAGTAGTAGATTTGAAGCGTTCTTTTTCTTTTTTAAATCACATTTCACACTTATTTTGCTTCAATTAAAGGCCCAGACGCCTGTAATCCCACACTTCTCAAGCTCCACATCTTGATTTTTCTTTGGTGCCATGTTTAATTTTCTTTGTTGAAGAATTACTGTTTTGTGGTAGCTTTGTGATTAAAGTCGCTTCTAGACGACTTTGAAAAGACAAGTTTTAAAGAGAGTTAAGCAGAGTTGAAGACACGCGTCTGCTCGCTCGTGAACCCGAACCGCTATCCATTTAACACAAAAGTTCCATAAAAATACATTTTAAACATCCATGCAGTTCAAAATACAATAAAAAAAAACAAGTTTTTCCGTTTTCTGTTTATCAGATTTTATTAAGAAATCCCACAACTTACTTCAGATTTTTCTACATATTTCATAAATAATCCACTCCATTTCCTTCAAACAAATTTGTTCAGCAACATCTACCAAAACCATTTTTAATTTCCAAATTTGTTCCATTTTAAGAAGAACGGTGGTCTTCGTTAAGATGGACATTAACACTGCAGCACATTTTCTAATGAATTGGTTTTTCTATACAGACAGGTGACCTAATATGTTCAGGAAATTTCAGATGCAATCGGCCTGAGGATAAATTTACAATTAGAAAAAACATCTGAACAGAAAAGAAAAAAATCCAACACTTTTTTGCCAGGGTTTTATGCGCTGCACTTTGTCTTTTTCCAATCTTTTTATCATTCAAGAGTATTTTTGTAAAATTATATTTTAAGATTTTAATCAAAAGTAGATTCAGCAGAAATTGATTTTTTTTCATTTTAACACTAAAACATAAGGCATACCGGAAATAATATTTACATTGTAAAAATGCCTATTTAGTCTGACTGCATCTGCTCTGCAGCATCTTTCCCATGTTGGACAGTTTGGAGTCTGACTGATTGATCCTGTGGACAGGTGTCTTCTATACAGCGTGTTTCAAATGATAATGCACATTATATTTTTCTACAATTTTTCTAAATACTCAATGCAAATAACAGTATGAATTATTTTCAAGTCACTAACCATTAAAGTATTTATTAAATGTTATTGAACAAACCCCCTAAAAATAGCGGTATTTAAAAAGAAAAACCTCAAATATTCGACATTATTACACATAAGAGTTCCACATCTGATAGACTCTAAAGAACTGAAACTGGTCATCTGTTGAATGTGCTGCATCAGGAGGTCATATTTACTGAAATCTAAAGCTATTCCACCAAAAACATCTTCATAGGTCGAGTTACATTTGAACATAGGACCCTTATTTTGTAGCAGCTTCACAATCCATTGAACCTGTGAATTTTTTGGAGAGTTTCCGCTTGAATTTCTTTGCAGGAAGTCGATCTACAGTCATGGCCAGAAGTTTTGAGAATGACACTACTTATATTTTTTCCAAAGTCTGCAGTTTCATGGAAATGTATATATACCCCAGAATGTTATGAGGAGTGATCCTCTCGACTGCAATTATTTGCATAGTCCCTATTTGCCTTGAAAATGAACTGTATCACTGAATCCATGTTTCCACTGCATTTCAGCCTGACCACAAAAGGACCAGCAAACATAATTCTCAATAAAAGCTTTTGAGACTTATGAAATGCTTCTAATTATATGTCATTATACCATAGAGACATCTGGCAAACACCTAAAAACCCTGAAGGAACAGACTTTGTGGAAATCTAATGTGTGTCATTCTCAAAACTTCTGGCCATGACTGTATATCGGATTTGTCCCCTGATCGAATCAAATATTTCATTTATTCTTATGAACAGCGCTTTATTTTTCTAGCTTATTATTCTGAATACTACTAGAAGTCTGCATGTCATGAACAGATCATAAAATATTGTTGCCGTAAAACGCTGCACAATCGGGCAGCAGTTTAAACAGGACGCTAACAAAAACAATTCAGTCAAGCTAGCGATATGATTACAAATTCAGACTTCCGGGATCAATAACTCTTTTAAAACACTTTAAACTGACAGCAAGTGTCTGTATTGGTTTGTCCTAACGTAAACAACAACCTATAAAGGCATTTCAAAAGAAAATGCGGGTTTGTGTTTAATGTAAGCACTTACTCCGTGATTTAACCCCTTAAGACCCGAGCTGTTCTTTGATATGCCTATTTCATTTATCTGACAGCAAAATAAAATGAACTACTGTGGTAATAAATGTGAAAAAAATGTATTTTTTGCTTAAATTAAAAACAAAATCACATAATCTTAATAAATAAATAAAAAATGGTTTTAATGATATCAGCTGGTCATGAGCACTCCTCATCAAATTCATGCTAAAACAAAGTCATCATTCATTTTTAAGAATTTCAAATCAGGACAGGAATCACATTTGGTCAAAAATGTTCAATATCTTTAAAGATGTTAAAGCTAAAGTCACTAAACTTTCTCACGTGACAAATCACTTGTATAACAAGAAAATAGTTATTTTTTTCTTTGTTTATATTTGCTCTATTTTTACTTTATTAAAGCTACTTAACAGAAGTGTTCTATTCAAGTTTTTAATGATAAAAGAAGGTTATGAAATATAAATAAGGGGCAACACAAATATGTTTATTTAATTTGGTCATGTTTGAAATGTGTTACAAAAGGATCGGATTGGATTGGGACTCGGTATCAGTAAATCCACAAAATCAAATGACCCGTAATCGGATCGGGCCCAAAAAAACCTGATTGGGAGATTCCTATTTACAATCAGATAAAGTTTTTCATGGCCCATGTATATATCTCTATTCTAATTCGATCAAGGATATTTTGTACATGTAACCGAGGCTACCATCATCCATAAGTTTGATTGAAAAACAAATAATTTTTTCTTGACCCTTAATTACAATTTGCAAAATAATTTTGAATGTATCGTATTCACAACCAGACAAGCTAACAGAGTAAAGGGTCTGATTTAGCTATACTACCTGCAAATTTGGTTGTTTCTTTTAAATGACATATCCATCTCCCAGAAAGTAATGACTATACATTCAGTTGCATTTAAACACAACATGAGATGTCTGAAATGTTTCATACTCTTTCCATTTTCAATAGAAAACTCTTGATTTATTTGGTTTCTGAACTGAGGGATTGTTCTATTTAAAGCCTGAGTGTTCCTAAATTAAACAATATTTAATCATCTAGTCTACGCTGATAAATGAAAAAGCTAAATTTACATTCTAGCCCAATTTGCTGTTTCAACATTGCTGTTTATTCTCAAAGGAAACTGAGAAGATAGAAACTTGATCAAACATTTTCCACAAACCAAAATACTAACAACCCACTCAAACTTTATATTTTTTCTATTTTCAAAGCATTCCTGGAGGTCTTAAATATGATTATGCTGTTTTTAGCCAAAAACAAAAAGCCTGAGTCGTTTTTTAAGACATACAGTACATATTCTGCAGTGTGGCACGAGTTCATCAAAAATTCTCATCTGGGTTGAGAGTGTGACTGTTGGTATGGAAGTTAGCTCCACTAATTTCCAGTCAGACCTTTGTTTACACTCTTTCCCACAAGTTTATAGGACCTCACAAGCCCAACTTTTGCGTAAAAAATATATATATATAAAAAAAAAACGCAAGCAATATCAGAGCTATCCAGGTATGCAGTTTTGATCCAGATGCAGTTCTGACGAGGAAAACAAATTTGTACATGGATCTAGTTGCTTGTAAGTGGATGCTTCAGAATTGTACTAGAGAAGGGAGACTTTGGCCTGCCCCCAGCACTGACATGAGCTTTTTTAAATTGCAGGTTTTCATCTTTGATCCAACACAATTTGAATAAAGAAATAGTCAGAAAATCAGTTTTAATCTCAAATTATTGCATACATTTCCTCCATTATGAGAAAAATGCTTCAAGAACACGTTAAAAAAACATTTTCATTGCAATGGGTCTTTAAATCTAACATTCATTTCTGCCATTATTCATGCCTTACTGACCGTGGTTTGGTTGGCTGGGTGTAGGACTGGGGCAAAGGAAACCATTATTTGCTTCCCAGGGTATTCTATGACAGGGGTATTCAAATCCAGGCCTCGAGGGCCGGTGTCCTACATGTTTTCCAACCAACCTTCCATTGAAGCTCCTTATTGGCTAAACATACCTGATCCTGGAAATTAGCAGCAGATAAGGCAGAATTTCTGGAAAACCTACAGCAGAGAGGCTCAAATCCAGGCCTCGAGGGCCAGCTTCCTGTAGGTTTTCCAGAAATCCTGCCTTATCTGCTGCTAATTTCCAGGATCAGGTATGTTTAGCCAATAAGGAGCTTCAATGGAAGGTTGGTTGGAAAGCATGTAGGACACCGGCCCTCGAGGCCTGGATTTGAATACCCCTGTTCTATGACCTTAATCTGGTGTGGGTCCTTAGGCAAGACCCTCCACGCTCTTGCCAAAAAGTTTTAGCCACAAGGGGCCTAAGTTTCCCTGTACTGGTCTCCAACCCGGATAAAAATACAATGTTGTGTCATGAAGAGGATCCCGGGTAAAACTTTCTGCTAAGCCACCTATTCGAATCAGTGAAAGCTGATTTGCTGTGGAAAATCCTTAAAAAAAAAAGAGTTCAGCGTGCTGTCTTGTGGGATCCAGATGACCCCACTTTTAGTGCAAACATGCTTAGAGTAGCACAAGAGTTACACACAATAGTGATAAAACTGAACTACTTTATGACCACAGAGTACCATCTTCTGATGCTACTTCCAGCAGGATAAGACTCCATGTCACAAAGCAGGAATAATCTCAGACTGGTTTCTTGAACATGAACACATTTCTGAGGTCCCTGGACTCCAATGACCTCCAGAGTTACCAGATCTCAACCCAGCAGATCACCTATGGGATGTGGTGGAACAGGAGATTAGGATCATAGATGTTAAGCTGACAAATCTGCAGCAACTGTGTGATTCTGTCATGTCAATAAAAACCAAACCCCCAGAAATGTTTCCAGAACCTTGTTCAATCAATACCAAGTAATCCTTGGTGGCATGAGTAAAACCCAGTGCAAGCAAGGTGAACCTAATAAAGTGGCAATGAGAGTGTACATTTTAGTAATTTTATTGACTTTTAGTTTGATATACAGTGATTTTTTGGGAAAGTGTGTTCCAATACAATGGATTATAATTCATTTTGAAATTGGGAGAAATGCAGTTCAGTTGTAGACAACCAGATGCAGCGGTTATTTGTCTCTAATTAGCCTTCTTATCACCTGTCTGTATAGACTACTGCTTCTTTTTTTTTAGGAAAACTGATAAAAGATATTTTATTTTAAACACTGCAGTCTTTCTGGTAGCTTTATTTAAACATTTCTTAAATTAACTCTTTAAAAACACAAATAACACAAAATCATGTCTGTTACTTCCCTTTGACTTACCTCGTCATTAGTAAGATCTCCATCAGACATTTGACGGCATCTCTCCACCCAGAAGAAAGATAAACTAATCTCAGCAGAGCTCAGAGGGGCTGCTGAGCTCTGCCGTGTGACGTGATTTGAATAGTTATGGAGGAGCGGGGCGGTTTGTTGATGAACAAGACGGGGGATCTCACACAACACCAAAGAGGACAGCTTCTTTAATCAGCGGGGCTTAAAATTCAGAACTTTGCCATTAACAGACAGCGTTTGAAGAAAAGGTTTACAGTGATGTTTTAGCGCATATTTAACAGATCCGCTTCAACAATGAAAACGCTGACCTGACAGATTCCTACTTTATCAATACATTGTGTTTTGGTAGCTATTTTTTCCAGTCTAAAAGTTTTACAGCTACGCCACAGAGGTTTAACTGACAGAAAACTCGATCAATCGTGAGATTGTGACTTCAAAACAACATTAGGTTTAATGAGTTATCGAATAAAAAAAAATCTATGCCTTATTCAGACGTCAATCAAAATACTTCAGTACAGTTACACTAAAACAGGAAAAAAGGGCTGTAAAAGTATTATCAAAATAAAAAACAAACGTCGACAAATCGTTTCCTCTTGCGAGTGTCGCATAGAAACGCAACGCGCTCCGCCGCAGACAGGAAGAAGATAGATTCACAAACATCATGATGGCGCATGTGGCGACGCAGCGGGACAAAAACCCTGAAAAAGAAGAGATGGAACACATGAACGACCTGCAACCGTGTTACACAGCACGCTCTCCCACTGGACGCACCCAGGGTTAGAATGGAAAAACAACCTTCAACTCCATTCTGGGCTCTTTAGAAGTTTCGTTTTATCAGATTAAAAAGTCACATACGCAGAAAATGAAAATTATCACGACAACGTGCATTACTGTGAGTTTAAAAAAACCAAAGAGAAATATTTTTAAATCTCTTTAAACACTTTACACAGCTCAGGGGAAAACCTCTAAGCTGTCGGTCTTCGGAATGACGTAGAGAACGTGGAGAGACCGCCCTATTCTCACCTTCAGACGTCGATGTCTCGCCTAATAAGGATAGCGTGCTGGCGGGGGCGGCGGTGGAGGCAGGCGGTCTGTGTAAGGGTCCCGTGCACGTGGAACTCCATAAGCAGAGCGGTCGTAGGAATAGCCGTTACTGGCGGGAGGCATCGGAGCGCCGGGCCCCCTCCTGATGGGGCTGCGGTCTCGAGCGTAGTATGAAGTCGGGGGAGGTGGAGGCGGAGGCAGGGGCCGACGCTCATATGGGTCATGCGACGAGCTCATTACACGGTCGCGGACGGCGGCTGGGGGTGGAGGGGGAGGCGGAGGAGGAGGTGGGACGCCAGAACGTCGAGCATCATATGAATACATGCCATATGCACGGGCTCTGTACTTCTCGTAGTAATCGATCATACTATATCTATCAGCGCTATAGGGACGTTCAGGATAAACGGCTCGTCTTGGGGGAGGGGGCGGCACAGGAGGGGCGGGGTAACCTGGCGGCATATAACGACCCCTCATGTAGCTGGGTGGAGGAGGCTCAGGTCTGTCTCCTGGATATCGAGGAGGCCAGTAGCCGCCCCTTTCTGGGAGATGAGGAGGGGGAGGTGGGGCAGGAGGGTATTCTTCATACTCCTCATATTTGGGCAGACTCTTGGACACCTGAACATGGATGCGTTTCTCTGAAATACAACAAAATAAGAAAAGTTACAACCATCAGCTACTATTTTATTTTCGTCATACTCTGAATAATAAAAACTTTCTCTGTTTAACAAAAACAAAACTGAACTAACCTTGAAAGTCAGAGTTATCCAGTTCTTTGATGGCATCCATGGCCTCATCATAGTTGGGCATGTGTACAAAAGCAAAATTCTTCACAACTGCACATTCTGAGACCGTACCGTACTCTTCAAAGAGAGCCCGCAGCTCATCGTCGCATCCCTTTTCCACGTTTGCAATATGAATCTTGACTGGACCATAGTTCTTCCCGTGGCTGGCCTCCACGTTGATGGCTGTGCCGTGGAGCTTGTGCTGGTGCAGATTCTTGATGGCTTTGGTGGCCGCTTTGCGGTCATCCATGTGGACGAAGGCAAAGTTTTTGACAATGGCACACTCAGTGACAGTGCCGTACTCATCGAAAAGAGCCTTGATCTCCTCCTCTGTCGCCTCTTGGGGCAGATTGCCCACAAAGATCTTCACCATTGTGAAACTGGCTTTAAAAATGCAAAAGACAAGACACCATTAAAAGGAAAAGGACATTTTACTGTTTTGTACTTGATGAAACCAAAGATCTGAGGCTTTTAGGCTAAAAAGTGTGATCAACAAAGTTCTGTTCTATTCTCAAAGACAATTCTAAAATAAAATTAAGACTATATAAACACACTAGCAATTTCATAGACAGTTTTTTTTTTCGCACGTATTTGCGTATGCACAAAAACTGATGGAAATGCATGTGTGCCGCATGTAATACGTGCGGCATAAGTGCACATTGCGGCATAACCAGCACGCATTTTAACCCTAACCCCGCCATAATTACGGTGAATAGTCACTTCCTGAAATGTTATTATGTAAATGGACTTTCGTTTCGTCGCTGATCTGCTAGCATATTGCTCTGTTAGCTTAAGTCAAAATCTGACATACGCGGGTTATTTCCCAACTAATGTTGACAAAAACTTCGTCCCATGAGCGGGAACTTAAACATCAAAACATCGTGACGTATACACTTCAGAGCCGACAAATGTAATTCTTACCTTTTAATCACAAAGAGTCCCAAAGAAAATTCGATCTTACGAACAGAAAAAAATTCTGAGCCTAAACTCCAGCCTACTTCCGGAAAGTTCACCGGAAGTAACTCTCATGTATCCGTAAAGCACTCATCACCGCGCCCCCTACTGCACCGGAGTGAACATTGCACCAAAGTTATCATCGAAAACATCCATGATTCTATCTGCAAATATTTTCTTTTGGTCGAAAGGGAGAAACGAATGATAAATGTTCGAGTAGTGCAATAAAGACATAAAGGCTTGTTAACAAATACTCTTTGCTAAGAACATTTTTGGATTTCATGTCTTTATTTCTGCAGTCATGATGATCTATCGTAAAAGAGTAATAAAAAATGTTTTTCTAAACAGCATCCAATTTGCAGTTAAAAATATTTAGTATTAGGTAACTTTTAGCTATTATCCTATGTAAAGGCTTGTTAACAAATACTGTTAACGAGGCTGTTAGCAATAGTCTGTATTAATACTTGTTAACACATTTATGAAAACATTGGATTTCATGTCTTTACTTGTGCAGTCATGATGATTTTACACAATAGATGGGGAAAAAAACCTATAAAAAATTGAATAATAAAAGTTCATGAGTTTAAAGTAAATTAATAATTCCCTAAAAGTTGATTTGCAATTAAACAATTTGGACATGCATAGCTCATTGCTATATCTCCTTTCCTACTAGCGGATCAATGTATTTCACGCACTTTCTTGTGAACAAAAAAGTGCTACATTAATAAAGCTCCCCGTGGTTAGCAAAACGATACGTTATTAACGGCCTCTCTGATTAAAAATTCTGTTTTTGGTGTTTACTTATGATGATGAAGGACATATTTATTCATGAAAGAGAGAGATATAAAGCTTAAAACCTCATGAGTATTTGATTTTTCAAATTGCTGTAAATTGGGGGCAAACGAAAAAATGCAGTTAAAAAAAAAAAGGGGTTTTTTTCTGACATTGAAAATACGCTGGATGGGGCCTTCAAGCTCCCTGTTCCACCATTCTGATCATCCACTTACCAACAAGTAGATCCATTTTTTTTTTTGTTTCCCTCATCGGAGCTGTAATCTGGATCTAAACTGTACAGCTGGATAGCTCTGTTAATGCTTGTCATTTTTGTTACACCGGTAATGTTAGCTTGGTAATCGTGACGCGAGAGAGTAAATAAATAGCTTTGCTCAAAAAGAGTGGGCAGGATTGCTCAACAAAAACCATCCCGCCCACAACTCAGTGGTGAACTTCTAAAGAACTCCTGTCGGTTTGCTGAAACTATTTTCTAGAAAATGTTTTTTTTGTTTTGGCTAAAAACAGCATAATAAAAGTGTAAAGAACACTGGAAACAATTTTACAATTAATTCAAAATATGATCAGAGAGGAACTTAAAGATATCAGCATTTGTTTATTTGTGAAATTAAGATGTAAAATCTCTGGAAAAAAAATCTAGATACGAAATATTTTGTCTGAAATTCACCTTTTGATTTAAACCCAAAACAGTGAACCCACAAATCTTTTAATATTTTATAAACAAAAAATATGTAGTTTCCAGCTCAATCTCAGAAAGCACTTTTTTTTTCATAAACAAAACATGTGCTTTCTGACATTGACCTTTTAAAACATCAGAATGTAGTTAATGGATTACCAACAACTTGATAACCTGATGCAACATTTAAAATAGGAATACATTTAACACAAAAGTTCCATAAAAATACATTTAAACATCCATGCAGTTCAAAATACAATAAAAAAACAAGTTTTTCAGATTTCTGTTTATCAGATTTATTAAGAAATCACACAGTACACGTCAGTTTTCGCACATATTTCATATATAATTCAGTCTATTTCCTTTCAAACAAATATGTTCAGTAACATCTACCAAAGGCATTTATTTCCAAATTTGTTCAATTTTAAGAAGAACGTTGGTCTTCATTAAGATGGACATTAACACTGCTGCACATTTTCTAATGAATTGTTTTTTCTATACAGACAGGTGACCTAATATGTTCAGGAAGTTTTGGATGCAATCGGCGTTAAGTTGCATTTACATTTAGAAACTAAATGTCTGAACAGAAAAGAATAAAATGCAAATGCCAACAGATGTTAGTGTAAAAGGTTTTATACATTGTAGTTTGTCTTTTTCCATTCTTTTCTTTTATATTGAAAACATTTTTAACATCCAAGAGTAATTTGTTGCATTTTTGCAAAATTCAAATTCTATTCAAGATTTGAATCAAAAGTAGGATTTCAGTTGAAAGTAAAACTTAAGTGGGTTTGTTTGCAGCAGAAATTGGAAATATATATTAACAGTGGTAATGCTGCTTCCACCTTAGCTGACACAATAAAAATCCATTTCACGGTGTCAGACTAGTGCGACGGTTACAACAACAAAGTAATGGCATACCAGCCCCAACTTCAACATTTGAGAACTGGACTAAGTGATTCCTAACCCCTGGGATTCCAAACAGGAAGTACCCCATGCAGAAATGACTGGGACTAAATTAAGGAAATCTGTGTATTGTGTAATCACTGATGTAAAAAATAAACAAGGTTCATTTGAACAGTGAGAGAAAATCATATCAATAAGTCCAATGTATATGAATGTATATGAATGAAATAATTCATATACATTTATCTGCATCTTACTGAGAAAATAAGTATTTGATCCCTCTTGTCAGAAAGAATCTGCGCTGTGTAAAAACACATTTATCATCACAGGTCAAACTTTTGCTGCAGTTGAGAGAACAAAGTTCTCACTCAGGATCCACCTATTCACACGGTGAAGTAGTCCCGTGCAGAAAAACAATCCCAAACCATAATGTTTCACCTCCATGTTTGACAGTGACGGTGTTCTTGGGATCATAGGCAGCATTTCTTTTCCTCCAAACGGTTTTGCCAAAGAGCTCCATGTTGGTCTGATCTGACCACGGCACCTTCTCCCAATCACTCTTTGAGTCAAAGAGTGTTCACTGGCAGACTTCAGGTGAGTCTGCACATGTCACTCCTTAAGCAGAGTTACTTTGTCAAAACTGTTAAAACCATTGTGGTGTAAAGTATAACCAATGGTTTTCTTGGTGACTGTGGTTTCAGCTACTTTGAGATAATCAACTAACAGGACTATTTTTGTCTGTTCTCATGATCATGGAAACCCCAGCAGGTCAGATATGGTTTGGAGCCCCAGACCTACAGGAGGATTGATGCTCATGTTCTAGGATTTTGGCACCAAAATTCACATTAAGCTCCAGCTTGTTGCTGGTTTTGTTGTTGATTCTGGCCTTGTGCAGGTCTACAACCTTCTCCCTGAAATCCACTGAAAGCTCTTTGGTCTTTCTGTGTTGGAGAGTTTGAAGTCTGACTGATTGATTCTCTGGACAGGTGTCTTTTCTACAGGGGATTAGTTCAAACAGGTATTTTCGATTTTGGTGACAGGTAGGAGTCTAACTGGTCTGTGTGAACCAGAACTCTTACGCCTGGTTCACTCTGGACGCAGAATGGAGGCCGCTTCCATTTGGCGTCCTTGTTAACCTATGGTGTGGTTCACACCAGGCGAGGAGCTCCACGGTCCTCCATGGAAGGCTTGCGCTGTGCAGCAGATTGTTTTGGCGTCTGGTCTATTTTGTGCACGAGCTGCAAGTGATCTCCAAGATACATGAGAAAATAGTTTATTTTCAAAATATAACCAATTTTTAGCAATTAAACACAATGATTGACAAATGCGATCATATTTTTGTATCTAAAGACTGTAGAGATGAAAATAAACATACAATCACAACATTCACACAGATCAACGTAGTGGGCTGACTCTGGAGCAGGGGTGTGGGGCTGGATTTTGGGTGTAAAAAAATAAGAGAGACAGAGCAGTTCTTAGCAAAAACATGAGGTAATATTTTTAGGTTATTAGCTTACCCATGATGGCAAAAACAAAAAAAAAGCTCTCGCAGAAGCGCCTGTCGACCATAGCAATAGAGTGGATGCTGCGTGCACTCAACAGAACACCTGCCTCCACCGCTGCCCCCTCCAGCACTCCACCTTAAGCTAGCGTTAAGCTCCAATCACAGCAAATGCAATTGGCTAAGAGGCGGCGGCCAGTTTTAATCATAACTCAATGGAACAGATGTCACATGAGGTGATCTGAAGTCCTGTGACATGATTTAAGTGACGGGTGCGAATTGGGCAGCTCAGCAGAAATTTCAATACCTGAAGTTTGACAGGTCTCTGCGTCGCATCTGCCAATCAGGAACTCAGCTTTGGGCACGTGACGTTTTCAGTGACACGATCAGAAGGTGGAATATTAATCCAAAACAAGCGTTTTTGTCCTGAACTTTCATGTTTTTCCTTTCCCCATTGGAGCTGCAGGTTTCCAGAGCTCATCTGGGTACTTTGGGATTCACTCTGGACAGATCGTCGGCTTTTGCTCCCGCGGCGGAGCTCACTCACTCGATACACCGGCAGACAGAGAGCCATTGTGAGGTGCAGAGGCTGCCGGCTTGGGCCATTGAGACATTCAAGAAAAAGTTCTAATTTTATTTTTTCCCTCTTGGGTTAATACGAGACGGTCAGCCTTCAAGTTCAGCTACAGAGACACAGAAACACAGTGGAGGCGGCTGTCATGCAGACACAGCCCCCTGTGCCGGGAAAATCTTTTAATAATAATCATGTAAACCCAAACATGGAGACATGATTACTGATGTTTTTGTTAAACTCTTCACAATAAGCCGGATTTCTCAACATCTTTTATGTCTTTCATACATTCTAATTGAAATGTCCACAGACACCGTTCCTTAACATCATCCTAACATTAGCTGGTAGCTCCTCCCAAACTCGGCCGTGGCGCCAAGCTCAGGAACACATTTGACAGGCGACGAGCAGGGGATTTGTTACGTGAACCACGTTCGGTGTGGGGTGTCCAGTTTAATGCCAAGTCAATATATAAATGTGATTGGACATCCGGGGATGCAATTTGGGCATTGGCCCGGCAGCAGCACGATTTGGGCGTCATGGCAAGTCCAATCTGAACTTTAGATAGAACGATAGACCACTCAGGGACTTAGCTTTGGGAATGAGACCTGTTCACTGGCACAATCAGCACGAGGAGTTCAAATCCAACACAGTGGGAATTTGTTCGTTCTAATCCTCTTCTTTCTTCACCCATTTTTTGAGACAGTAATAAAAAGGGTTCCGTCATTTTACTCATAATTTTCCATCCTCAGACTAATGTGGGACACGAAGTCATCAAACTGGGTCATAGATCTGAATTGGGTCTGAATTGCTCTTGAAAATGTCCATCATTCAGACGAATCTTATTAATGATGAAGCTCGCAATACCGAATCTCTGAATGATCTCGTCACTTCAGACATGGAGACGTGATAACAGGTGATTTTGTAGAGCACTTCCAAAAAAAAAAAAAAAAAAAAAAATCAATCTCACCTCTAAACATCTTACTTATTCCACAAACAGAGGACTAAAACAAATGGCTGTGACTCCTCAAATAAACATCCCAAGGATCCAGTTTATGACCACATTTTTGGACAGGTGAACAGGTGCAAATGAAGCCCATCCAAACAGAAGGAATTTGAACTGCAAATTACAATTGGTGTGAACGCGTTAAGGAGATAAAAGACTAATTTTCTTTAAATTAAATGCAGATAAATATCAATTCTTTGAAGAACATTTCTAGATCAACTTTGTGATTTTCTATCTTTCACTGTTCAAATGAATGTATTAGGATGACAGGCGGCCATATTGTTTTTGACTCGGATAACCGTAAAGAGGGAAAACATTATTTAGCCAGAATACTCACAATTAAAATTCTAAACATCTACCCTAAAAAATGAACAGGCTAGACTGCCCCAAACATTTATTAGAAGAAAAACCTAAAACTTACGCTTGCTCAAACATTTTTGAAGTATTGATCCATTTGTGAAATTAGGAGAAATTATTCTCAGTTGTACAACACCAGATTGCACAATTATGTCTCTAATTAGATTTCTCATCACCCGTCTGTATAGATCAGTCCATTATTTTTAGGTAAACTGATAATTAACTCTTTAAAAACACAAATGTATACTGAAATAACACAAAATCATGTCTGTTACTTCCCTTTGACTTACCTCGTCATTAGTAAGATCTCCATCAGACATTTGACGGCATCTCTCCACCCAGAAGAAAGATAAACTAATCTCAGCAGAGCTCAGAGGGGCTGCTGAGCTCTGCCGTGTGACGTGATTTGAATAGTTATGGAGGAGCGGGGCGGTTTGTTGATGAACAAGACGGGGGATCTCACACAACACCAAAGAGGACAGCTTCTTTAATCAGCGGGGCTTAAAATTCAGAACTTTGCCATTAACAGACAGCGTTTGAAGAAAAGGTTTACAGTGATGTTTTAGCGCATATTTAACAGATCCGCTTCAACAATGAAAACGCTGACCTGACAGATTCCTACTTTATCAATACATTGTGTTTTGGTAGCTATTTTTTCCAGTCTAAAAGTTTTACAGCTACGCCACAGAGGTTTAACTGACAGAAAACTCGATCAATCGTGAGATTGTGACTTCAAAACAACATTAGGTTTAATGAGTTATCGAATAAAAAAAAAAAAATCTATGCCTTATTCAGACGTCAATCAAAATACTTCAGTACAGTTACACTAAAACAGGAAAAAAGAGCTGTAAAAGTATTATCAAAATAAAAAACAAACGTCGACAAATCGTTTCCTCTTGCGAGTGTCGCATAGAAACGTAACGCGCTCCGCCGCAGACAGGAAGAAGATAGATTCACAAACATCATGATGGCGCATGTGGCGACGCAGTGGGACAAAAACCCTGAAAAAGAAGAGATGGAACACATGAACGACCTGCAACCGTGTTACACAGCACGCTCTCCCACTGGACGCACCCAGGGTTAGAATGGAAAAACAACCTTCAACTCCATTCTGGGCTCTTTAGAAGTTTCGTTTTATCAGATTAAAAAGTCACATACGCAGAAAATGAAAATTATCACGACAACGTGCATTACTGTGAGTTTAAAAAAACCAAAGAGAAATATTTTTAAATCTCTTTAAACACTTAACACAGCTCAGGGGAAAACCTCTAAGCTGTCGGTCTTCGGAATGTCGTAGAGAACGTGGAGAGACCGCCCTATTCTCACCTTCAGACGTCGATGTCTCGTCTAATAAGGATAGCGTGCAGGCGGGGGCGGCGGCGGAGGCAGGCGGTCTGTGTAAGGGTCCCGTGCACGTGGAACTCCATAAGCAGAGCGGTCGTAGGAATAGCCGTTACTGGCGGGAGGCATCGGAGCGCCGGGCCCCCTCCTGATGGGGCTGCGGTCTCGAGCGTAGTATGAAGTCGGAGGAGGTGGAGGCGGAGGCAGGGGCCGACGCTCATATGGGTCATGCGACGAGCTCATTACACGGTCGCGGACGACGGCTGGGGGTGGAGGGGGAGGCGGAGGAGGAGGCGGGATGCCAGAACGTTGATCCTCATACATGCCATACGGACGGGCTCTGTATTTTTCGTAATAATCGATCATACTGTATCTATCAGCGTCGTATGGACGTTCAGGATAAACGGCTCGTCTTGGGGGAGGGGGCGGCAAAGGAGGGGCGGGGTAACCTGGCGGCATATAACGACCCCTCATGTAGCTGGGTGGAGGAGGCTCAGGTCTGTCTCCTGGGTATCGAGGAGGCCAGTAGCCACCCCTTTCTGGGACAGGAGGAGGGGGAGGTGGGGCAGGAGGGTATTCTTCATACTCCTCGTATTTGGGTCGACTCTTGGACACCTGAACATGGATGCGTTTCTCTGAAATACAACAAAAGACCATAAGGGGCGAGTTTCTAACTCTGAATAATGAAAACTTTCTCTGTTTAACAAAAATAAAACTGAACTAACCTTGAAAGTCAGAGTTATCCAGTTCCTTGATGGCATCCATGGCCTCGTCATAGTTGGGCATGTGTACAAATGCAAAATTCTTCACAACTGCACATTCTGAGACCGTACCGTACTCTTCAAAGAGAGCCCGCAGCTCCTCGTCGCATCCCTTGTCCACATTGGCAACATGAATCTTGACTGGACCATAGTTCTTCCCGTGGCTGGCCTCCACGTTGATGGCTGTGCCGTGGAGCTTGTGCTGGTGCAGAGTCTTGATGGCTTTGGTGGCCGCTTTGCGGTCATCCATGTGGACGAAGGCAAAGTTTTTGATGATTGCACACTCAGTGACAGCGCCATGCTCTTCAAAAAGAGCCTTGATCTCCTCTTCTGTCGCCTCTCGGGGCAGATTGCCCACAAAGATCTTCACCATTGTGAGAGACCAGCTTAAAGACAGCCAAATAAATGGAAGAAAGTACAGTTATAAATACAAGGAATATAGATCGACAGCATTATTATTCTTACCAACTTGGAAAACCCTTTTCTTAACATTAAAAACAGATTAATTATTTAGTTAAAAGAAACTAGTAAAAGAAACTGATTACAAAGGATTCTGCGACCACTGTGTAAAGCTTTTGTCTTGCCATGGTTTAGATTTATGGGAATTATACAGCATTATATCTTTAAAGAAATGTAATCTTGCAGATAAAATATTTTACGAGTGTGTATATTTCGTTTTAACTCAATTTAAAGGAGGAGAATCCATGTTGAGGAATTTTACCTACATTATTTATTTAAGATTTTATCTGATAAAAGTCAGTAAAAGAAACACAAGGAATTCCCCAATGTGAAATTGGAGGAGGGGGTATTTCAAAGACTGCTGCTCTCTGAAGCACACAATATTCTATATCGCCGCCATGTTTCAGCTAACGCTAGCTTAATTTTTTGCAATTTTTATGGTTTGGGTCTCATGATGATAATGTTAAAATACAAAAAAAGTAATTTCGTTACATTTATTTATCGAAATAAACACAAGCAGAATTAGAAGAATGAGCTTTAAATTATTTTATTTTTGTTTTAGCTTTCATTCATCGAACGACGTCGGTCCGTAATCCTTCAAATCAACAATTGAGATACATTAACTCTAAATTTTACCTCTTACTGCATGTTTAAAAGCTCGAACTCGTGCTTAGTACTAATATTGTAAAGATAAATCCGTAAATAACCCTTACCTTATATCAGCGCTTTTCCTTCTCTAGAATGTTCCTTCAGTCTGATTCTTTGTCCTTCTTCTTCTCTGCTTGGAGTTTAAGCTCAGAGCGCCACTGACAGGTGGAGGTTAGAACTGCATGTTATGGTCGTTTTTTTTTTTTTTCCTTTTTTATCCTCACCTTATTCCTCAGAAACTTCAAAAACTCCGGAATCAAAACGTTTTCAGCTCTTTTATTAGACTTCTGTCTGCATTTTGGCCTAATTCCCTGTAATGGTCAACACTTTTCTATTTCTGTTTTTGCTATACGAAAATTGGGCGATATTATTCAAAATCTTGGTGTCCTTAATGCTTACCTATAACTATTTGTCACGGGCTGGGCAATACTGAGCATTTGGGTATCAATCCTATACCTATCCAAAACCGACCAGTCAATATTGCTGATATTGATACCAATATCAACATTGTAAATGTTGTGGATTTTTGTAAGTTTCCCTTTTTTAGTTGCTAGATAAAAACAGAAAAATATTTTCAATTAAATGAAAAATAGTTTATTCTTGAAATTAAATAAAAAGTGAAGGAGTGAATGAAAAACAGTCTACAAACCAAAAGAAAAGTATGACAAAAATAAATCAAAATGTTTAACGATTAAAAAAACAACTGTCTAAAAATATATATATTTAAACTTCTTGGCCTTTCAAATAGAACAATAGAAACAGGTGAAAAGTAACTTGACAAAAATAATTCACCATTACGGAGTGTGTACAGGGGTGAACAATGCATGCTGGCTTATGCTCTTTGTCTGTTGCTGAGTTCTGACAGGACCGGTGAGAGTGGTGGGGCAGCGACTCAGCTGGGTCCTTTTAGCAGATACAGAAAAGTTTTAAACAAAAGTGGAAATATCAATACCTACGGGCCGGTATCAATCCGATACCAACTTGAGATCGATACTATCGATATTTGGATCGATCCGTCGGTTCCTTCACTTATGCTCATCAGTCCTGCAGTCTGTTAGTGAATTACTGTTTAGCTAAATTCAACTCTCCACATTAGCAACTTTCAAATGTATTTCAGTTATAGTAAAATAGTGTTGATTTCTTCTCAGCAAGCAGCCAGATGTGGAAAATGACTTTTAGTCATTGCTGTGGAGGACTTCCATGAGGATATAAAAGAAAACGATTCAAAGAAAGAAAAAAATAGATTTAAACTTTTCCTAATTATAGTTTAAATCTTGATCTAAAAAACGCTTTTTGTCACTCTTGTGTAAAAGACTTGTGAGTCAGATTTTTGTTTTCCATTTCCCTGGCATGAGCTCAGATGTTTTAGTTTTATCATGAGAGCCTCCTCCGTCTCAGATAAGTTTCAGGAGCTGTAGTGTTTGTTAGAAACTGCAAAAAATTCCCACTGGTGATTTTTTTTTCCTTGTTAAGCGCTTACTTTGGTTTATCAACCAGCAACATGTCTGTCAGTTTTACACAGATGGGAGGTAAAGGTGAGAACGTTTGTAAAAACCTGGGTTAATGTGTAACTGTCTTTTTCGAACAAGGAGAGTTTCCCGCTGTAACAGCAGACGAGGAGGGCTCACCAGTAAACCCCTCCGTGGCCTTGAGACTGCTGTTGCATCAGTCAGGAATTTACAAGCAGTCATGGTGCGTTCAGGGAACCATGTTTAGAGTTATTGTTTTTTTTCCAACTTTTGTTTTTGACTTTTGTTCCAAAAATTAAATAAAACTAGTTTTTTTAAAAAAAAAAAAAAAAAAAAAAAGACTACAGAGAACATATTGTTGAAGACCCACTCTGATCCTGATTTACAACAATTTGAATATTTCTATTTTAATTTACTAATTATGTCCTCCATTATTAGAAAAATGCCAAAACTCTTTAACAAGTCATGTATTGTCAGTGACGCTTTAACACAAAATCTTTAACATGCTGTAACTTTTCAGCTGGTAACACAATAATAATTCTGGTTGTAAAGTTACAGTAAATTAAACAACATAAACACTGGTGAAGGGTTAAAAGAACAAGAACAGAATGACCTTCTTCATCACAAGGCTTAGTCGCTGCTGTGGATGATTCACTTTGACTTCAAGGGAAAACAAAAAAATTATTGTTGGTTATTTTCAGCTGTTTGGCCGAAACTCTAGCCCTGATCTGGACTATGTTATTCAATTTTACAAAAGATTGGGATTTCCATTAAATCAGGAGTGTCAAACTCAATCTCAAAAAGGGCCAAAATCCAAAACACACTTTAGATCGCGGGTCGAACAGGAAAAACATTTATTGAACACTCTAAAACTACATTTTTTTAACTTTAAAACTGTAACTTTTTAACATAATTATAAACTAGATATATAGCATTACCTGTGATAATGATAGTGTGAATGTTGGAAGCTGAATTTGGATGCAGAAGGTGCTGAAATTAATAGCTAAAAACACTGAAGCTGAAAGCCAGCTAAAATATTACCCAAATGCCAAATTAGCCTGAAAATGAAAATCAGGTTAGCCAAAAAATAGATAAACTCCAAAATAGCCTAAAAATTCTTGGCAAATGCCAAGAAAAGCTAGCAGAAAGACTTTTTTTTAAAAAAACCTTTTAACATAATTATGAATAATAAAAAGGCCGGAATATTATTCCAGAATAAATCAACTTAAACCTTAAATAACTTTCAATATTTTACCCACCATTAAAACATATTTTGTCATAATTATTCAAGTAAGAAATTAGACCAAGATAACAATAACATAAAATGATCTGGAGGGCCGGATACGGCCCCTGGGCCTTGACTTTGACATGTGGAGTAGAAAAATAGTTATTTTTCACAATGAATAACAAAACAAACAGTCTAATTTCAGAACAACCACAATCACAGCATAATATCAACAACAATAAAACCTCCTCTTCTTTATAAATGTACCCATGATTTCTCATTTCAGAAACCAGTCGAAACAAAAAGTGTTTTCATTTTTCCAGAGTTGCACTTGAAAGCAACAGGAGGAGCAGGAAAGAGTGACATCAGCGCTCTGAAGTGAGGAGGGTGGTTTTCATGTTAGACTTTCTGTTTGCAGCAGAACCGTTACAGCTCTGAGCTGCCTCAGTTTGAGAACCTTCACTGTAATTCAGGACAGACCACCAGCTCCATCTTCACCTGGAAACAACAAACACTCAGGTAGAAAACTAACCTCTGCTGTCTAAGCTAACCTTTGACTTTAAAAAGCACTTCTGATAATATGTTTTTCTTTCAGACTTCAGCCAGTTTCTCCCACCATGAGTGTGTCTCAGACATTGGAGACGGAGGAGGATTTTCTGACTTGCCTCCGCATCAAGTTCTACCATCCGCAGCAGAACTGTAAAGGTCTCTATGATCTCCTTCCTCTGGGAAGCAGGAGAACGCACTCTGCTGACGACCTTCTCCGGCTGGGTCGGGATGCCCAGACCTGTTCTTATGGTCTGGTGGACCCTCGAGTTTCCCGCAAGCAGCTGGCTATCTACGCCTACCGCTCCCCCAACAGTCCTGAAATGCTTTTCACCATCCAGAACCAGAGCCAGAGGGGAAAACTGTCAGTGAACGGCTCAGCTCTGGGATACCTGGAGAGGACAGACCTTTCGGACAAAGCCCTTATCAGGTTCCTGGAGTACGAGATGCTGATAATCCGGGAATCAGGAGAGGCCAAGAGCAGCTTTGAGGTGGAGTTTGAGGTGATGCCGGTTCCCCCCTCCAGAGAGACGTGCACGTTTGAGACTGGAGTCAGACCTATCATGGACACAGGCTTGATGAACAACTCCCCAGCTATGCTCAGAGACATCGGCCCGCAGGAGTCGGATGAGACTCTGTCTTGCTCATATTAAATCGCAACACCTTCAGAATTCACCTGACCACAGTGTTCACCTGCTAGATCAAAACTTCAGTCAATCTGACAAAAAACATAAAAAAAGTGACAATATGTAGATATTCTGTTTTTACTATGAATTCTGTCATTTATATTTTTATTCTTATATAAGTTCAGTCTACACTTATTAAAATGTTGTCTTTTAACACCTGAATCGTAACTGCATTAACTGGTTTTGCAAACGAAACTAGCAGATCATTATCACTCCATGTTCAAGAGATGTTGCTCCACAAGATACAACGTAAGAAATGCTGAAAGTAATGTGTTTTATGTGTTTTTTTTAACCAAATCAATGATTAAAATGTGTCATTACTGCTGAAATAATA
The DNA here is from genome assembly GCF_002922805.2 of Oryzias melastigma. Classification (NCBI taxonomy): domain Eukaryota; kingdom Metazoa; phylum Chordata; class Actinopteri; order Beloniformes; family Adrianichthyidae; genus Oryzias; species Oryzias melastigma. The sequence goes on from NC_050529.1 coordinate 25,445,790, forward strand.
ATGTCAAATTATTTATTACATCAAACTACTCCAAGATTATCCTAACAAAACAGAAATGTGTGTTTGCTTCACATGCCAGCACACACATTTATGGGTTTACGGGAAGGAAAGACGAGATTCTGGATGACACCACCTTCAAACCCATGTCAGTGTTGACACAGCCTTTGAGGAGATAAAAATCTAGAATGTGGGCAAGTCCGACGGTTGTTTTTATCTGACAGCTCCAACAAAGACAGCCAGTGAACCTCTCATGAACTGAAGGTTCTTCAACCAAAAAGCAGAAGTGAGAAACGAACACATTTTTGTCTCTGCTGCACGACGGAAACTCAGCCTGCTGACTCTAGTTTTAACAAAATCAAGTCAATGATTTTCAAAGATAATGGCCTGAAGACGCATTATGAAACAATGTCGTCTTATCTTTAATGATCTTTGAACAGAAAATCAGTTATCCAGATGATCAGTCAACACAATTATGGAGCTCTTCCCTTTAGGGATCTAAAATGACCTTTGACCTCTTTATTACAAGTATGCTATTATTTCAGTATCATCAAAACAAAATCATTACACACAAATACAGTCAAAACAAAGGAGTTTCAATAAAACTTTATTCAGAGATGGAGAGAAACAGTAACAGGATAAAAAATGTTCATTTACAAATTTGAAAGATAAGACGAAGATGCTTTATAAAATATTTCTACAGGCATCAGCGAACTGCATTGATGTTTTTCATCTTCAATGCCAGTGCTAACAAATGAAACTGAAACTCCTGTATTTTGTTTGCATAATGGTCATTGGTTTAGACTGGTTTGTTTACATTTCACTGTCAGGTGTTTCTAAGCAGAGATGGAGTAGTAGAGGCTGCAGTTTACACTTCTGCTTGGTTTCATACATCGTTCCGTTTCATCTTTTATCCTTTTCTTTAATTGCCTTCTAAGACTTTCAGCCAAAACTGTGCGACTGCATCAACACCACTAACTGAAACGAGAACATTTGAATTTGTAGAGAAAAGGTGTGGACTTCTCATTCAAGCTGAATATTTTCTCAGCTGTTTCTTCCATCAGATTTCAACAGTGGAACAAGTTTATCTTCTAAGGTTCTTCTTGACATCTTTGTACAAAAAAACAAGAAAAAAAGCTTTTTGATTGAAGCCATGTCCCTGCAGTTATGATTCTTCTTCTTTTCACCCAGCTCAGATCAAAGTGCAGCATTCCAGCCTCGGTGTCCGTCTCTCGGTGGTCCAGGATGCTGGGAACTTCCAGACTGTCAACAAAATCCTGCCTCCTTTGAGGAGGTGCTACCTGCAGCCCAAGACAGAGTCAAGTCAATTCAGCCTTCTAAACCATCACTAATGCCAAAAAGGGGTTTAGAATTAAGAATAAATTATACAAAAAAGAAATGAGACATTCTGAATCCAAAGCAACACTGGGTTTACCTTGCTTGTATGGCCGTCTTCAGAGGATTACTGAACCTGAGCTGACATCTCATGTTTAAAGAGCACAAATACTAAGAAAACAAAGAAGAGCAATAAACTTAAGCGCAATGGGTCTATAAACTCGAAATGGTGAGATGGGACAAAATCAATTCATGTAAAAACGAAAAATTAAGATTTCAGGGAACTATCAAATCATTCTGTTTTTAAATGTGACATTTATTAGAAAGCAGAAGCAGGATGATGCAAAGACAGACGTTTATGAAATCTGTTTCTCCAGTTTCCAAATGTAGGTTAAGAACCACCTCAGAAGATTGACATGACTGCAGGAACTATGGAGAACATTTACCTTTCAGTTGAACGACCAACATCGTGGTCTATTTAGGCGACGGCTTTGGATTATTTGGTTTAAATGTACTTGGTCGCATTAATTGAATATCCGGTTTTAAGGATTTTTATCTTTTTTAACAGAGCATAACACTTAAAAAAAGGACGGATTTCAGAATCCAAACCTATGAAACAAGTTTGGTAAATAATTGTTTTAAATAGTTTTTCTGTGCTTGCAGCACACTAAAGGCGTTTGCAGACTGGAGTCACATCCATCACGGTTTCTTGACAGTAGTTTGTGTGAGGCGGTGTTCATCCTGAATTTGTTTTACAATTAAGATGAGATAAAACAGTCATACTCTAGAATCACAATGACTTAAATCAGGGGGGACAAAATCCAAAACACACCTTAGGTCACGGGTCGAACAGGATAAACATTCAGTGAACACTCTAATAGTAAAACTTTAACTTTTTAACATAATTCTGAATAATAAAAAGGCAGGAATATTATTCCAGAATAAATCAACTTAAACCTTAAATAACTTTCAATATTTTACTCTCCATAAAAATATATTTTTTCGAAATAATATAAGCTAGAAATGAGCACAAGAAAACATCGGACATTAATAACAATAAAATAAAATGATCTGGAGGGCCGGATAGAATTACCTGGAGGGCCGGATCCGGCCCCCGGGCCTTGACTTTGTTCATAAGATAATGATTTTCATTTTAAATGTTCACTCTAAAAAAAATTGCTTTAACTATGAATTGACATATAAATCAAACATTCATTTGACACTCAAATAATAATTTTTAACCAGGGGTGTCAAAATCAATCCAAGGGGCGCCGAAATACAAAACCCACTTTAGGTCGAGGGCCGAACATGATTAAACACATAAACAAATACATTTTTAAAACTTTTAACCTTTAAAAACATAACTTTATTAACATAAATGAGTAAAAACAGACAGAAATATTACTTCAAAATAAATCAACTTAAACCTTAAATAACTTCCAATATTTCTCCATAAAAATATATTTTGTCCAAATTATACAAGTTAGAAATAAACTTAATGATAAAAGAAAAAAAATCAAATTTATTTACTTCTATTTCATTTTATATAAAAAATTAAGCTTTTAAATATCCCAAAAGATTTTTCTCTCCATAAAATATATCCTGGCAAAATTATGTATCATTTAAGAAAAAGCCTATTCTGGCAACACTGGTGATCAGCAAGGTCACTAGTGCACTGTATGATGGGATTTGTAGTTAATTTTGTAGTGATGATCACAGACACATTGGGCCTGTAGTCAGATTTGGCAGCGATTTGGGAGGATATCGTTCCCTTTGCCTGTCTGGGTGGATTGGGGTTTAGGTTCTGTCGATGTGTGTGTGTTGTCTGCCTGTTTTACACCATTTTGTCCTCAGTTACTTTATCCTGCTTTGTTAGAACTCATTCTAACTAATCTCTCAGCCTCTATAATCGAAATGTTGTTTCAATACATTAGCAAAATAACATCGGGCCATTAATAATAATAATAAAATGATCGGGGGTGCCGGATCTGGCCCACGGACCTCGACTTTGACACGTGCTCTTACTTCAAACAGGGAGTGTAGTAAACGTTTTTAACCAAGGATTGTTTTCAAGCCTAAACGTAACATTTATTTAACGCATCTCACAGAGCAAAATCCATTAGGATTAGATCAGACCTGGAAACAAACCTACAAAAACCAGCTTCTCGAGTAATCTTATCCGAGAAGATGTAAAGCACAACTGTGATCAGATTAAGATGATTAAAGGTACGAAAAATAAACATTTTCTTTGATTTTTAAAAACTTCATTGTTGATGAAAAAATGATTTTTTGGGATGTGTCAGAAAAAGGATTTCAACATCAACATGTATAAACGGCCAGAATCGTTGATTAAACAGTGGTCATTCACCCAGTGAGCACAGAAGAGTCAAAGGCAACGAGGAATAACTTCACAGTTTAAACTGTTACAAAAAGATTTTCATTTATTTAAAAAGCCTTCAAATGAAAAGAAGTTAGAAAGTGAAGACACACAGGACCCAGATGATAGCTTCTACTTCCGCAAAACATGAAACTTTAGAAAAGAACAAACCCACACTCAAACTTGAAGTGATGCTAACTTGAGTCGCAAACCTTAACTGATGCTCAAACCTGAAAATTTAAACTTAGCTTGAAAGTAATTTCATTACAAAGGTTTTTTTCTGGAAGTTTGAATACATTCTCTTTTTGTGGAGATCAATTAGTTAAAGTAAGAGGTTAATGCCTCATACGGGAGGAGAAAAAAAAAAACAGCACTCGCTCTGCAAAACACCCACGATATAAACAGTAGAACCAGCAAAGGAACAAAAATAGTCAGGAACAGAAAAAAAATAAAAACGATCACATGTAATTGTGTGTTTTAGAAAACGTGGCTGCCTGCAATCTCTCCCAGTAAGTTTCAGGTGAACGCAACGCAATCCGGGGTGTGTTTTGCCACGTGCATCAGCAGACGGCGATGTGGTCATATTCTAAACCTGGGAAGAGAGACATCACACATGTCAAGGAGGAGGTTTCTGCACAGGGTTTGTGGAAGTTTGTTTGCTAGAGCAGCAACATTTGAGGACACTAGTTTTCACTTTTACTCGTTTTCATTTTGGTTTAGAAGAAGCTTCAATGCTATTAAGAGCTTTGGGTGATAGTAGAGAGAGACTGTAGCAGCAAGCAGATTTGACTTTTTTCTTTACATTGCCACTTAAAGAGTAACCAAACCCTAAATCAACTTTTTTTGTCTGTTGACCTCTATAAATGTTGCTTTAAAAGTGCTGTTTTTGGCAATTGCTAAATTATTGATAAATTAAAATAAAATTGTTTAATTCTTTAAAATATAATCAAAAACCATTGGTGTACTGCCCCCAACAGGATGAATTGAGGTATTACAGTTGAATTTTGTGATTGGTCAAACCATGTAAGTTTCAGAAGTTTTATGTCATGATCTGCAGCTCCAGTAATGTTTACAGTACTATTCCTAAGCTCCACCCCTCGGAATGGATTTTTACATTTTGGCTGTGGGTGGAGTCAGCCTCCAACTTCCCTGTTTGGTTACCCTTTAAATATACATTTTATGAATGAGATTTGTGCTTTTCTCGTTCTCACCTGACGTCAGTGTGTTGTTTAATAGCTTGCGTACCGGGATGGCAGTGGAGGGGGAGGTGGTACACTGTTAGCATAGGGATCTCTGGGACGAGGAGTCGCATAAAGCGGCACTCTGGGGACGGGGGAGAGCCGAGAGCGCTCGTAGGAGTACCCGTTACCAGGAGAAGGAGCAGGTGGAGGGAGGACTCTTCTAATGGGACTCCGGTCTCTGGCTGCGTAGGGCGAAGGAGGTGGAAGCGGCCGGCGCTCATACGGACTTATTCCAAGGCGTTGTCTAACAAGCGCAGAGGGAGGCGGTGGAGGAGGAATGGCGCGTCTGTCGCCGTTGCCTAATGTGCTCTGAGGGCGGGCTCTGTACTTCTCGTAATAATCCACCACTCCAAAGGAACTTCGCTCGCCATAGCCATGGTCAGGATAGAGCGCTCGTCTCATTGGAGGAGGAGGAGGTGGTGGGGGGGGAGGAGGAGGATGGTAGCCCATGCGACCTCTGTAGGGGGGCTCGGGCCTCTCAGGTGGAAAAGGAGGAGGATAATAGGCTGCTCTGGGAGGGGGAGGCCCATATTCCTCCTCTTCCAGAGCCTCTTTCGGTCTGCTCTTTGATACCCGGACCTGAATGCGTTTTCCTGAGAGAGATGCAAACAACCCATTTAAATTAACAGGAAGCTCCGCTGTGGACGAGCGTGACAGCCGGACTCACCTTTAAAATCCGTGTCATCCAGGCCCTGGAGAGCGTCCATGCCCTCATCGTAGTTGGCCATGTGAACAAACGCAAAGTTCTTAATGATGGCGCACTCCGTGACTGTGCCGTACTCCTCAAACAGCTCGCGCAGCTCACTGTCAAAGCCCCTCTCAACGTTGGCCACGTGGAGCTTCAAAGCCCCCTGGGAGTTCTTCCCTCTGCTGAGCTCCACGTTAATTGCCCTGCCGCCCACCCTGTGGAGGTGGAGCTCGCGGATCGCTTTGGTGGCACACTTACGGTCATCCATGTGGACGAAAGCATAGTTCTTGTACTTGGCACACTCCGTGACCGTGCCGTACTGGCTGAAGAGAGCATCGATCTCCTCCTTCTCGGTCTCAGGAGACAGATTGCCAATGAAAATCTTCACCATTCCTGCTACTTATCTGCAAAGGTGAGAGCAAAACAGAAAGTAATCGCTACGTAACTCGTTGACGTCAAGGAGGACAGCACGGTTTGGAACGATGTTTCTAGGTACGATCGACTGTTTAAGAAAAAGAAAACAACTAATATTTACTTTAAAACATTCACGTGTCTTCATTGTGAAACTTATAGGACCGTTTCATGTTTTTCGCCTAGAGAAGCACTGAGTGCTAGCCGACATGCTAATATTAGCGAGCTAAAGTTAGCTAGAAAAAGGTTAGCAATTCTGAGACGATATAAACGGTGGACAGAAATATAACTAAGTGTAGACAAGTATTAATAAACTTGTGAAATCACGAAGAACAACTTCAAATATACTCACTGTTTTTGAGAGCGGCGCTAATGGAGGTAAATAGGTACTCGGATAGGCTGACCGAGGCGGCGGCTTCTTCTGGTTTCATAGGCGGGTAGCATCCAGCGGAGTCCGTCCGCTTACGCCAACTAGTGTTGGGAGTGGGAATAGCGCGATGACTACTAGTTTTGAAATAAAAAAATGTCATCCTACAAAAAACGAAATTCCTTCATTTAGCTGTATTAATATCCAATTTGGCCGTATTAATAAAACAAGAATGTTGCACAAAAGAGTCTATATATGTGTCACAAAAGAAGACACAAGTTGTTTATGTTAATTGTGTTCAAGCTAAAAAATTAAGACATATTTTCCCAAAAAAGTGTTCTTCTAATTTTTATTATATTATATTATGATTTTTAGCAATTATTGTAGTATCATGATATCGTGAACCATGTATTGTGTATCGTATCGCATCGTATTGTGTATCGCATTGTATCGTGAGGTACCCAGTGGTTCCGCCCTACTTGTACATGTAGAATCTTTTTCCAACAGCATTCTTTATCTTCTCATGGTTCACAATTTGAGTAAATATACCTAGAAATTCTAATCTTTTAATCTTAATTTTCTTTATACATGTCCTCCATTATCAGAAAACAAGAACACTCCACTCAACTGGCCACATTTTTCTTTTGTCAATTGTTTAGCAGTCACTTCATGGTACTCACATTTCCTAATGACCTCAGATGTTTCAAATCCACCAGTATATACTGGATGTTACATTTTATTTCCTTGTATGCTGTATGCTAAGCATTTATTTTAATTGTAGGCAATTGTGTTTGTTCAAAGCAGGGGTCCCCACATATTTTCTTGTGAGGGGCAAATAACAGTTTTCTTCTCTGATGTGGGGCCGGGGTTGCTTTGTAGGCTAACAGAAAAAGCCATTACCTGTGACAATGCTGGTGTGAATGTTGTAAGCTAAATGTGGCCACTAAAAATGCTAGTGCTGATAGCTGAAAATGCTGAAGCTAATAGCTGAAAACAATGAAGTTCATAGCTAGCTAAAATATGAGCAAAATGCCAAATTAGCCCAAAAAACAGGAAAAAAATCTAAATTAACCAAAACAGCTAGCATGTAGCTGAAATATTAGCTAAATGCCAAATTAGCCTCCCAATAAAAGAACTGGTAAAATGCCTAATTTAGCCAAAACAGCTAGCATAAGGCTAAAATATTAGCTAAACTCCAAATTAGCATAACAACTGAAACAAAAAGCCTGCTTGCATGTGGCTAAAATATTAGCAATGGACGTCCAAAAAATGTACGGAAGAAAAAAAATAACGAAAAAGTGAATCACTATTAAATAAATATTCAACCCTGTCCCGTCATGATTCAGACTGCAGAAGGGTGGAATAAAGTCCCGTTCTACGTGGGTCTCCGCTCTGATAGTGTGTGGGAGGCCGATCCAAATGTGGAGGCGGGCCTTATTCGGCCCATGTGCCGTAGTTTGGGGACCCCTGGTCTAAAGACCCACTCTGGTGAAATGATTGTTTTTAACATGTTCTTGAAGCCTTTTTCTAATGATGGAGGACATAATATAAAACATAAAACTATGTTTCTGAGTATTTCTTTATTCAAATGGTTGTGAATCAGGAAAAGAGGAAAAAATGTTGTTTGAAAAAGATCATATTTGTGACGTAGAAAATAATTTCAGATGTTTGTTCATGTTTGTTTTGGAATGCACTGAGAAAAAATAGTTTATTTAGCATCATCAATCAAAACATCATTCAGCTGTTTTGATGCACATAAACGGGAGATCAGATTCCTATGTGATAATCTTTTGAGTTATTTAAAGGATCTTTAGAAACAAGTGTACATTTGGCAATTTAAAAAAGATCAAGTATTGGTTTTAAAACTGATGTGACTCAGATGTTAGTTTGATGCTACAGTCTGACATAAAGTCATTGGGGGGGGGGGTTACATGGGGGATGTTTGCTGAGCCCGAGACATTCTTTGGCTGGGAGGGGGCACCATGGAGTCCAACAGTCTGTTCATCATTCTTTCAAACATGTGATTGGTCTGCCTTTGCATTTCCAGGCGCCGTTCCTCTGCCTCCATGCTTGCCTTCATCCAGTCTTTCAGCATCTGTATTTCCTGCTCGTGGCGCAGCTCCTCCATGCGCATGAACTCCTCGTGCTGCTGCTGCTGTCTCTCTATGAACACGCCCATCACATCGCTCGCGTCCAGCCTCGTCTTTCGCTTCTTCTTCCTGCTCAGAGTTGGGGGCTTTACGTCCATGCAGTCATCAAACGTGTCCTGACTGGGCTGGTCCACGGGGAGCGATGCATCAGAGACGGAGGATGTAGCTGTTCAAACGAGAGAGCAGAGCTCATTCACGCACCAGCATTAACCTGAATAACACAGTACCTACACTGCAGGGTAGGGCTGCCACGATTAGTCGACTAATCAACTATTAAAATAGTCGCTGACTAACTTAATAGTCGATTAGTCGTTACTTTATATTATATGGAGTCAGAGTGTAGGAAAGTTGAAAGTTCTAATGGCATTCTGTTAGTTTTTTTGACTATTTTGACATTTTTAGGCTAATTTGGAGTTCAGCTCATATTTCAGCTACATACTAGCTATTTTGGCTAATTTGGGCATTTTTCAGTTTTTTAGGGCTAATTTAGCATTTAGCTAATATTTTAGCTGGGTATCAGCTTCAGCGTTTTCAGCTTCAGCATTTTCAGCTATCAATTTCAGCATCTTCATCTATCAGCTCTAGCATCTTCAGCAGCCAAATTCAGCTTACAGCATTCACACTAACATTATCACAGGTAATTATATCTAGTTTTTAGTTATTTTAAAGCTAATGATGCTAAGATGTGTGCTTTACATCCAGTTTGAGCATTACCCGATTAGTCGACTAATCAGAAAAAATAATCAGTATTTAGCCGACTTTTAAAAAAATAGTTTGTGGCAGCACTACAACAGGGACACTGGTAGTTCAAACATATGATAGTATAAGGAATCTCAGCGCAACTCCCAAAAAGTATCAATGAATGACAACATAAACAGAAGCAAACTCGAGTACAGAACCGCGTTGGTGATTACTGAACACACTGACTGTATCTGAGAACTGGACAGCATGAGTGTGACGTCCCCTACAGAAAATGGTTCACTTCCAGCTCCAACAAAATGATGTCAATTCCATTTTTCAGAAGCAGTCTTCAGGTCTGGTCTGACACATGTTCTTCCTGTTGTCCACAGGTCACACTACCATAAATCCAGACTAGCAAAAATAAACCCAAATATCATAGACAGGTATGATTGATAGTCACAAACTCCCTGTAACCTCACCCACATGTTTTGGTCATGATCAAATCTTAAAGAGTAACTAAACCGGGAAGTTGGAGGCTGACCCCCCACAGATGAAATGTGAAAATCCAGTCAGATGGTGGGACTGGCGGACAGGACTGTTATCATTACTAAAGCTGCAGATCATGACGTGAGACTTCTGAAACTTGCATGGTTTGACCAATCACAAAATTCAACTGTAATAACTCGATTCAGCCTGTAGGGGGCAGCTCACAGGCTGTTTTTGACCATTATTTTTAGAATAAAGCAAGTTTATTTTAGTTTGTCAAAAATTTAGCAATTGCCAACAGACAGCACTTTTAAAGACCCATTTATAGAGATCAACAGACAGAAAGAGTTGATTTAGGGCAGAGGTGTTGAACTCAATCGCACAAAATCCAAAACGCCTTAGATCGCGGGCTGAACAGGATAAACATTTATTGAACACTCTAAAACTACATTTTTAAAACTTTAAAAACTGTAACTTTTAACATAACTATGAACTAGATATATAGCATTACCTGTGATAATTATACTGTGAATGCTGTAAGCTGAATGTGGCCGCTGAAGATGCTGAAACTGATAGCTAGAAAATTTTTGAAATTGATAGCTGAAATTGCTGAAACAGATAGCCAGCTAAAAATTATTTAAATGCCAAATTAGCCAAAAAAAAAAAAAAAACTGAAAAAAAGCCTAAGTTAGCCAAAACCACTAGCATGCAGCTGAAATATTAGCTAAACTCAAAAATAGCCTTTAAAACCTTAATAAATACCAAAACAGTTCAAAATCTAGCATAATGCCATTATAACGTTCAACTTTACTACTCCATATAAAGCAGTGACTAATTGACTATTAAATTAGTCGTAGACTATTTTAGTAGTTGATTGATTGATTTTTCGAATAATCAATTAATCATGGCAGCGCTACTGCTGATCCAGCCCCCCAGAATCTGTGCCCCCAAAAATATGCTGTAAAAGCAACTATTTATTAATTGTTCATTGTGACATGCTTCCATACTAAAGTCACTTTCATTAATAGTGTTTCTTATCCTAAATTAGCCGAACAAAGATTTTGTTTTTATATATATATATATATAAAAAGGTGTTGTCGTTTTATGTAGAACATGTGGGGGGGAAAAATGACAAATATGAGAATAAACTCCCCAAAGCCCCAGAATAAAGTATATCGTATTCATCCACTTTTTAAAAACACCTTTTGGGACAAAATATGAGTGTTACCAAAAAAATCTACTATACCAGAAAGTGGGGAAACAAATTCTGGCAGAGGAAATGTAGCTTGGCACAACACCTGATATAATAACCCGACGGGCCAGATCCGGCCCCCGGGCCTTGGCTTTAATACACGTGCAGTTACAAACAGTGGAGGCGTGTATCTGTCGAGGGACCGTTCACTCACCGCTCAGCGTGCTGGCAGTGACAGCGGCCAGAACCGGGTGTGTTCTGGACTCCTGCGGCTCGAACATGACCGCCTCACTGCAGGGTTTCTGACCCAGAATCTTATCGACCGCGTCGAACCAGAAGATTTTATCTTTCTCGTCCAGCGAGCTCCCCGACCTCCTCAGGGCATCTCGGATTTTCAGATACTGACAGCGCATCTTCTTTATTTTGTCGCGACACTGTTCGGTGGTTCTGTTGAATCCGCGAGAATTCAGCACGTCGCGGATTTTGGAGTAAATCTTGGAGTTTTTGTGAGTTTTGTCGAGCTCGTCTTGAATGGTGTCGTCGGCCCAAATTTCCAACAGAAACTCCACTTCGACTCTGGACCAGAGAGCCCCCTTTGTTGTCATTTTCCCAATTTTCTTGTCAAAGGGTCTCATCGCTTGTTTTGGCTTCACAGAAGACAGGTCGCAGGTCATAGGTTGCTGTGTGTTGTCGCACTGCTGACGTCATAACGCAGACTGCCACGTTTTTGGCGCTCACAGCAAACAGTGCTGCTTTCAGGGACCGTCGGAACACAAGAAAATAAAACAGTCATGAAATCTTGAGACTGGATCATTTATTCTTTAACTGTGGAGTTATAAATACATTTTGGGAAGAGTTTTGTTTTTGGTTTTCCTCTAAAATTGCAGCTCCATGGATGTAAAAAATGTTTTATTGTGGGTGGTGATATAATGAACCAGAAAACATATCTCTTAATGTCCTGCCACTGCATAGAAAGTTTTTTATTCAGAAAAAAAAATTTAAAGACCAAACCACTTTTTAATACTTTTCACAGAGAGCTGTTTTTATTTTCGGTCACTCAATTATATAAAAAAAGAAGAATGGCTTAAAATTACTTAGTTTTGTTAAATACAAACTTAATAAAAAGCCCTAACAAAAGTTAAGTAGTCATTTTTTAAAATCTTTTCGTGTACTATTATGTTAAATCTCTTATGTTTTTTTTATATATGTCTTACATGTTATGTTGGATAATTGTTATTTATAATGTCGTAATGACATTGCAGTTCCATGTAATGTAACTCAGTTGTAAATAAAGCAAAAACTACATCAACTGGAAAACTAACCTACAGGGATGCATTAGTCTCACTCCACTCATCTTCTGATCTATTTTAAAAGTGTTTCCAGTACTGTTTTAAGTATGATTATGCAATTTTAAGACAAAATCAAGAGAAAACATGTTTTAGTCATTTTCTAGGACATTGTTTCTGCAAAACAGCAGGAGTTTGTTAGAAATTCAGCCCCGAGTTGTGAGCGGGACTGATGGCATGGAGTAAGCCTTCCTTCTTTTCCCATCATCCCTTTGTTTACACCAGGGGTGTCCAAATTCAGGCCCGTTTTCCAATCAGAACATGTACTCCATATTGGTTAAACACACCTGATCCAGGTAATCAGCAGTAGCAGGGTTTCTGGAAAACCAGCCGGAGGCCAGCCCTCGAGGCCTGGATTTGGACACCCCTAGTTAAAACTCTCTCCTGTTGCTTACAACCCCTCACAACTCCAACCTAAACATTAGCAGTTTAACAAAAATGGTGACCGATGTCAGAATCCAGTCTTTCAGTTTAGATCCAGATTCCAGCTCAGATGATGAAAACAAAGACGCTCATGGATCCATTTGTGGAGCAGGGAGCTCGATTCTTGTCTGCGTTTTTTCCACTGCACAAATACGATCTTTTTCAAAGGGGCTTTTTTCATCTGGTCTTGATTTATAGCAATTTAAATGAAGAAATACTGGTACTCAGAAATTAAGTTTTGATCTTACATTTCTTTTCAGGTCCATCATCAGTGAAATGCCACAAGAGAACGTCCTGTTTTTGCAAAACCTGGGGATCATCTTGACCTCGGCGTATCGCTCACCTCACCTTCTCCATCAACGCTGACGACCATCATTTCTGTGACCCGACACTCATCAGTGAACAGGACAGTAGACCATTGCTGCATTGTCCAGGTCACATGGTCATTTTGTCTGTAAACGCATGACACTGATGTCCCATTGAAATGGTTTTTCTTTTAGAGATGTTTTTGTTTTGTAAGTAAGCATAAGTAAAACACACTGAACACAGTGAGACCATTAAGAGGAAAACACTAAATGAGATGTCAGTCACCACAAAACAATTGACTTGCTATCCTGAAAACCTGTGAAGTGAAACAAACATAGTTTACAACATTCACAGAGTTAAAGTCCCATTATTCTTCACATCCCTAGATGTGTGAAATTTGTTCTCGGCATTTGACCATCCTCTGGGGGAGTGGTGAGCTGTAGACACAGCCGACCGTGCTCAGGATCCATTTGGTGGTTTGACGCGGGGGTCCCAAAACTATAGCCCACGGGCCAGATCCGGCTCACCTCCACATCGCAGACTGAACTGCTAACAGGAAACGCTGTTAGCATCAATCAGAGACTGAACTGCTAACAGGAAACACTTTGTTAGCCTACAAACTGACCCCGGCCCCACATCAGCAAAGAAAATAAGTTATGTGGCCTTCACAAGAAAAAGTTTGGGGACCCCTTGGTTTAACCCCCCAATCCAACCCCTTAATGTTGAGGGTCACTGGGTTCCATTTTTAGAGTCTTCAGTAGGACTCAGCCCAGATTTGAACTCACAACCTTCCAGTCTCAGGGCAGACACTCCATTCCCAGTGTCACTTAACCATCAGTCAATGAATGTGACATGACTTAATGCACGTGTTTTAAAGAACAAAAAGCTGCAAAATATGTATACCAAACAATGAAAAGTTCTTTATTGCCATCAGAACATGAGTGAGAAAACCAGAGACAAAAATCTGACATAGTGAGGAGTCATCTGTACAACCAGCATCCATACAAACACACACAACAGCACACACACAGGGATACAGACACATGAGGGAGTACAGTGCTCACACAACGAGGTATAAAGGCAAACACGAGCGTACGATGCCGTTCTCCACTCACACACATGCAACTGAACCAAGGTACAAATACTCAAGTGCTCGTTTATTCTGTAGAAACAACACAGATGAGCAACAATGTACAACTGCAGCAGCATCGGGTGATCTTGGTTCAACCGTTCTCCCACACATCCACTTCTCAAAACCTTTGGTCATGTGAACACTTGTCATATTTGAATACTGTCAGGCTCCAGAAACGACTCGAGGTCCTTCAAGGACCCGCCTGCTGACAGACGGTGGGATGTTCAGGGCGAACACGTGGATTCAGTCACGAATAAAGTCGTCCCCTCCAGAAGGCAGAGGCTCTACGTTAGTTGGACATTCAGTGTGTACATTAGCAGCAATTCTAGTGAATGAAACGATGGCTTTGCAAGTCAGATTAATAACACCCTTTCGTCATGCACAGGACAGGCACCATCTACCAGTCAGTCACTAAATGCCATGCATGTTAGAAAAATAGACTGCAAACTCACGAGACAGAGAAATCAATGTTCATCTCCACAGAAGAGGTTGATTTCACTTCAATGTTTTATTTCATATTTACTAAAGATGTGGAAATAGCAACAAAAATATATTGAGAGCGGTAACCAAGACAACAGTAACAACATGAGCAGAGAGCCACTGAGGTTTCCAGTCTGTCTCTTACTCCAGTTTGCCAACACAGACAGACCCCCCCGCCGGGGTTCGCTCCTCCCGTCCTGTACAGTGACGACTAGCGCGCCTGTTGCGTATGCCTGGTTTGTGTACCTGTGTGTCATGTGGCTCTCAGTTCATTTGAAGCTCTTCCACAGTCTGCAGTCTCCAGGCCCTCCCCGCAAGCAGCACCCCCGACAGCAGAGTTGGTTCTGTGTTTGGAGCTGCGCGCTGCAGTGGTTGATCAAGACACTAGTGTGGCTGGAAGCTTGAGCCGCTGCCCCCCCCTCTGACACAGAGAAAGAGGTGCGGTTTAGTTGTTGTAAGTCTAAATCTAGATTTCAAGTCTGCCGTCGGCCTGGCCGGAGCCCGTCCTGTTACAAGGCTTTACAGGTGCAGCCCTGGACCCTTGAAAGACCAAAATTCGGGCTAGAAGCCACAGCATGTCCGCCTTCGTTGTGTTGCTGCATCGCCCCCACCCATGTTGGTTTTGTGGTAGCAAAACGTCTTAATGGTGCACGGACACAGGTACGTCTCCTCACGCTACACTGACCCGAAGGCTGTCCACTCCACACGGAATGAGGACCAGCGCCCTGAATTTAACGTTTGGCACCAGACTTTGTTTTCCTCACGTTGGCCAGCCAATCTGTCTTTCGGGATCCTTTTTTTTGTTTTTTTTTCTTTTAACGGAAAGGTTTTTTCCTTCCTTCAAGCCAAAAAAAGGAAGAAAAAAAAAGATAAAATTACTAGTACCTCTCTCACCTTTCTTCCTCTCGTAAAACAAAAGCAACCTTAAAGGAAAAACTCCGGTTTTTATTTTAGTTTTTCAAATTCAAGGCACAATATCTGTCAAAATCGCAACCGGTCCATCTTCACTGCGAGGTTCAGTGTTAGAACTTCACTTCGACTGAGCTCTGCTGACGACCCAAATCTCTCTCGGTGTCGGTATCTCAACACCAACTCGCCTCGTTTTGGCTGAGAGCAACCACCGACTCTAAACCAGTGATCAACAATGAACGCAATAAACAAAAAAAGGACACAATTACACACAACCTTTTGAAAAAGAAAGGAAAAAAGAAATAGTGTCTTATCCCGTTTGTGTTTCAGTATTTTTGAAATCAAGTCATTTCCACCAGCTCTTTTTTGGCAAGCTAGTTGTGTTTTAAATAAGCACTAAGTACTGATAGATAGAATAGCATACACCATTTTCTTGTGTTTTTTAGTAGATGCGTTTGTCGCTTCTTTTTTTGTACTTTTTCACTGTCATAGTATGAACTCGGGTATTTGTCATGTACTCATTACTCATCTGTTAAAGGTTTAAGTTAATGCAAGCAGGGACAGAGTTTGCCGTGGAGTCTTGCTCTAGACTTGGGTTCGTGAGGGTCCGGCGCCGTCTCTTTATGAGACCCCGTTGACCAGAGTCAGGCTTTCGCTGGCGGAGCTCACGCCTTTGCTGGGGGAGCGCTTGGAGGGCGTCTGCTCGTCCTTGTTGGCACTAGTGCCGTTTTCCTGAGGAGAGACATGGTGGGGGGGTTCACCACTCTGTGCTCTGCATGTGTAGACTGGAGTAGAGCGGGAGTCTAGCGCGTACCTTGGGCTCAGCGTGGTTTTCCTTCTGGGGGAGGTTCTGCCTGCTCTGCGACTCGGGCCGGGATATGTAGTCAGCAACCGTCACTGGGATCAATCAGAACTATTAGTCAGAGCAAACCCGTGATCAACAGCTCCTGGTGCTCTGGGACTCACCGCTTTCCCCCGGCTGCCTGTCACGACTGCTGGACCCCCCCTCTGGGCGCCCACCCCGGTTTCGGCGCCGGCGGCTTCGGTTGCGACGCTGAGGTCGAGCGTCCTCGTCTGGCAGGGATCAGAAAAGACGAGATGCAGTTTCTGATGGATTACAGAAATGGATCAGAGAAAGCTGCGGCGCCTCACCCAGCCCGTTCTCACTGGGACCCGCCTGGCCGTCTGACTCCGTGGCGGCGTCCATCACGCTCGGCTCCTGGTCGTTGCGGCGGCGCCGTGATCGCCTGCGGCGGTCTCCTCCAGTGCCGTCGCCGATGTCTGTGTCAGCCAGCTCTCCCTCCCCCTCCAGCAGAGAGTAGGGGTTACTGTCCGGGTCCCTCAGTACTGCAGACGCCACAAAGAAATACCATGACTGGATCTTCAGCACATTACTTATGGTTTCAACACCAACTCTTAGTTGTACAAAGAAGCAGAACTTCTTTCAGGAGCTCGTTAATCGTTGGCGGGACTACCTGAGCTGATGGTGCTGGAAGGCTTCGACATTGGCCCCCCTCGCCCCCGTCCTGATGTAGTGCCTCGGCCCCTGCCGCCCCGCCGGGAGCCCCTCTCGTCGCTGCCTAACCCTCGGGGCCTCTGCTCTCGCTCAGCATCTTCGGGCTCAGAGGCGTTAGACAGTTCAGAGTTGGTGCCTGCATATATAAATTCAGGACGGCATCAGCGTTTGCCAGAAACAAAACCAATGAGCAGCTGCATCAAGGGGTTCTAACCATATCCAGAGTACTGGGAGTTGGAGGCTCTGCGACCACGGCCACGGCCCCCGTATGTGCGGGAAGCGTGGAGCGAGTTGCTGCTCTCGTCCGTTAGGTAGCCCTTTTCGCGATCGGGTCCTGGGCCACCGCTTCGGCCGGGAGCGGCGCGGTACCCGACTCCAATCTGACGGAGCTGCTCATCTATTTGGAGGCGCTCGAGGCGCAGCTGCTCCACCTCCTGCAGAACGACAGGCAAGAGCTGAAGACAACTAGAGACATGGCAGTAACTGCGACAATGCTAGTATGAATGCTGTAAGCTGAATGTGGCTACTCAAGATGCTAGAGCTGAAAATACTGAAGCTGAAAGGTTACTGAGATATTAGCTACATGCCAAATTAGCCTAAAAAACAAGAAAAATTTCTAATTTTGCCAAAACAGTTAAGACATCCTTCAGCTATTAGCTCAATTTAGCCTAAAAACTGGGGAAATATCTTATTCTCCCAAGACAGCTAGCATAATGCTAATATATTAGCTAAACTCCAAATTATATTTAAAAAAAATTGGGAAAAAAGTCAAGTTTCGTAAGAACAGCTAGCATAATGCTAAAATATTAGCTCAACTAGAATTATCCTTAAAAACAACTGGAAAAAGTCTCATTTTGTAAGAACAGCTAGAATAATGATAAAATATTAGCTAAAATCCAAATGTTCCCTAATTAAAACTGGAAAAATGTCTCATTTTGTAAGAAAAAAAAAAAAAGAACAGCTAGCATGATGCTAAAATATTACTCAACTCTAAATTAGCCGAAAAAAGATGAACAAAATCCTAAATTTGCCAAAAACAGAATGTTGCTAAAATAAAATCTAAACTCAAAATAACCCTAAAAAACACTAAAAGCTGAACATTTTAAAGTTTGAATGGCATCTTTAGCTGAAAGTTAACAAGCTTCAAAGTGCACAAAGTTTTTTAAGGATTTGAACAAATTCCCCTTTATTTCCTATAGGGCAAGTTTTGCTTAATATTCTAAAGCTATAAAGTAACAAAAGTACAGTAGTAATGTCCTGAACGAGCTGAACGCTTTGATACCAAGATGTGGGACCGAGTTTTTACGTGCTAAAAAAGGAGCAAGATCCTGGACTGATAAGCAGGTGCAATTCAGCTTTCCACCAGTAAGTGTCAGTAAAGACTAAAGTTCAGACACTGATCAGTGAGCAGCTGCAGCCCTTAACCTTTAACACTGGAGCTCCAGAGTCAATGTTCTTTGATTTACTGAAACTCTTCCACGATCAACATAATTCCAGTAGATTGTGAAGGAAAAAAAAAGCGGCTCATCGATGAGCCGCTTTTTTTTTTCCTTCACAATCTACTGGAATTATGTTGATCATGTTAAAAAGTTCCAGTACGTTAAAGATCTTGTGCTTAGCTGTTAAAGGGTTAACTTATTGCTTCATATTCTCTTTATTGTGGTTTCATTATTGTTCCACCATCATTCAATCTGCTTTTAACATGCGAGCGTCCAAACATGATTTCAGGGAGCACTTTTGTCACTTCAGACTTTGCAGTTTGACATGTCTGGAGATGAGTGAAGTGAGCAGCAGGGTTTTATAGCAGCAGTGGGGGGAGTCTAGCTTCACCTCATGACAGCTGACTCCACCAATGACAGCTGACGCTCAGGGGAGGTGTGAAGGAAGAGAGGCAGGGAAGGGGGGCTTGATGTTATTTTTAACAGGTCCAGATAGCTGGTAATCTATACTCTGGTGTACCCTTCACCCCACCCCCAGAGGGGGGCTATTAATAAAAGCACATGAGGTAAGGGCAAAATGAGGCCCTCTCAGCAGCTATCACATATGGCAAGACCCGTGTGCGGAACTTTGCTTCACTTTAGTGCACACTACGGCCCGCGGGCCGGATCCGGCCCTCCTCCACATTTGGCCCCAAACACTATCAGAGACGTGTCATTTTTTATGTTTATGAACATATGAGATGATAAAAATAAAAGATAAACCAAGCTGTGGATCAGGACAAGTATCTGAGGACTCGGGTTCTCGTGATCTGCTCCCAAAAATTCAAGAATGAATATCCGCGACATCCAAATCACTGATTCATGATCTTTATAAATATAGTGAAGTAAAATATCATGTAGTAAAACATTCAATACAGATACATGTTGGATTTTAACTTATGAACTAAAACAAAGTCGAATGAGCTGTAACCACAAGTAAATCTCCAAAATAAAGCGTCAGTAAAGCTTCCTGTTTTCAAAGTAAAACTTACGAGAGCTTTTCTTAATAACTGAAAATATACTTGTTTTATATCACGATATATATCATTATTGTGATACAAAATAATTTATATCGTAATATAATATTTTTTCCATATCACCCAGCACTAGCTGGAAGTCCCTCCCCCTGCAGGAGCCAGCCGCAAAAAAAAAAAAAAAAAAAAAGAAAAAACGTAATTTGTGTCCGAAATCATTGTCTGGAAGTGCTCGACCATTACCCCCGCTTTAAGCTTTCAACCAATTTTCCATTTTGAAATACTGTAACTGTTTAGTGATCAGCTGATTCACAGAAAAAAAAATGTAATTTCTCCCGTCTTTCTCTCTGCAGGTAACCAGGTGTAGTTGTACAAATGTGAACACTTGTTAATATTGACTTGAAAGAAATAAAACAATTAATGCTCTCTGTACATTTGAAGCTCAGTGGGCTAGGTGAAGGGCTGACACTCAGGAGCCCTGGGTTCAATTCCCAGGGTTGTCCACTGATCCCCACCCAGATTGGGTCCTTAGGCAAGACCCTTGATGCTGCTGCCTAACTGGGTCCCTGTGCCCCTCAAGTACAGGGTTGTGTCAGGAAGGGCATCCGGCGTAAAAACTCTGCCAAATCACTGATGAGAAACAGTGGGTGCTGTTACGCTGTGGGGACCCCGAAAGGGATAAACCGAAAGTGAACTACACTACAGTTTGAAAGGGTTTTTCCACTCACACAATTCAATTTTCAATTTTATTTATTTACAACCGACTAAAGATTCAAAAATTTCTGCTTCCGGCTACAGATTGATTGTGGCGCCATCCTTACAGAGTTCACTGTAAAATTGCAGTAAATTCATCTGAAGCGATGACAGTGGCGCCCTCTCCTGGAGGAAAGAGTACCAACCTGAAGGTAGGAGACGTGGTACTCCAGCAGAGCCTGGGCGTTGCTGATGTTTTCCTTGGTTCCCACAAACACAAAGGGCACCATCCCCTGATGAAGTAGAGAAGAGGTTTCCGTAAAGCAGAAAGACACCAGCCCATCAGAGACAGACAAATGTTTGGTTGGCAGCAGAATGCGACAGGATCAAAGCAGACGGCACAAAAAACACTTCAGCTATATGAGTGGAGAGTGGGGCGAGTGATCGCGAAGGGACTGGGAGGCGGTCGAACTGTGCATTCACCTCTTTGCTGCCAGCAGTGTCGTCTCTGCCGGCCCCCTGCCTGCCTACCTCCTCCCGGGGAAGCTTTTTGTCGTTGTCTCCCTCGATCCGGACTCGGACCACGCCCGACTTGTCAACGATTTCCTGGATGACTTTGCCATTCTTTCCAATGACTTTGCCTGTGCAGCAGAAAGGGCCGTCATAACCCGACACATCCACGAGCAAAGATGACCCGCCTTTATGCTGCTCACCCACCTACTAGACTCCTGGGCACCTGGAAGTAGTCTTCCTTAAACTCTAGATACTCTCGGGCCTGTTTGACTGCCTCAGGAGTCTGTGGAACAGCAAACAAAATGATGCTACTCATTGAGACAAATGAACAATCACCCACGTGTTCATACCTCTCCATAGATCCTGAATGTGCAGCTTTCCTCCTCCAGCTCGATGGCTGTAACTCCAGGAACTTTCCTTGCTTGTTGGATGTTGGCACCGTGAGAGCCTATGGCCAGGCCCATCAGGTCCTCTCGGACTCTCACCTCTTCTTGGTATGCAGCTGCTAACTGTTTACTCGTCTGAAAAAGGATGGCACACACCGCTGTGACCTCTGTGTGGGACCGCAAGCTCCAGCGTGCAAACAGCCTCAGGTTATCTGCCCCGACACCACGCTGAACGACCCAACTTTACCAGAACAGTCCACTTACCTCCAAATGTTTGGTAGCTTCTTCGTTCCGGGACATTAAGATGAGCTTGGTACGGATGCTACGGAAATGCATGTCGCTCAGCAGAGTCGCCCGCTTCACCGTCGTCTCATTCGTTGACTGTGGAGGAGAACGACGACGGGGATTTGGCTGAGTAATGGACCAGAGAGGGAAGCTGAGAGAGCATCTGCAGGACTCACCAACACGATGAGCTCATGCGTTTGTGCGCTGTAGAAGATGCAGTTTGCCCCAATAGCTTTCCTGAAGTCTTTGTGAATGCTGTCATTTGCACAGCTGTCAAAAAGAAACATGTCCTTCAGTTAGAAATGGTTTCAATGCAAACATGAAAGGTTGTGTTCACACAGGAGGCAGCTTGAACTCCACGGCAGACTCACATGTCCCTCAGGTCTTCTGGTACAGGGATGGGGACTTTGTAGAAGGTGTTTCTAGAGGACGGGGTGTTGGGGTTTAGGGGTCTGATCCGCTCCGATGTGACGATCTCATTGTATGTGGCGTCACACGCCGCATATTCGATTACGTAGAACTGAAAGCAGCCAGAGAGAAGACGCATGAGGAGCTAAAACATAGCAGGAAAACACCTTTTAGGTGGTAAAATCATAATTAAAAACAGTTCAACAATCTACCCAAATGCAAAGAAAAGCGAGGCGTGCAGCAGCAGAGTGATGTCTCCCCCATGCCTCCATGTTCAAAGAGCTGAATTAAAGTCATCAGTCAACGCTCCACATTCCTGCCGGCTCTTATCACTCGACTCCAAATAACAGCAGCAGACCTGCAGCGGCTCCCCGAGCGCTGTATCACCGTAGATCTGCTCTCTCCAAAACCCCAGCTCATATCCTCAGCCTGCAGCTCTGACGGCAGGCTCAGACTGAATCAGAGTTAAAGTTGTAGTCTTGCATTAATACTTGAGCAGCAGAGCTGCAGACAGGCTTCTGTCTGATCGCCTCAGGCGACTAACACGAGAAAAAGGATTGATATGGATTTGATTCATCAATCCCCAACCAGGTTCATCTCTTTCTGCTTCTGGAAAACATTACGGCTGATGTTCAAAGTCATCCAACATCTTTAAATAGACTAGAGATTGTGTTGGAATTCATAGAGGATGTATTCAGACTGGAAAAATCATTTGGTCTGGATCGGATCTGGATCCTTGCATTTAGTCTGTACTCAGACTGACGTCTATCGGACATTTCTGTTTCAAACAAAACCATGTGATTAAAGATCTCTTCAGTCCTTGGCCAGGAGTAAACAGGGCGGGGCCAAGCAACAAAAGAATAATGGAAGTTCTATGCTTGGTAACCCTCGTCAGGATAGTTCATTGATTCAAACTTTATATCGTCTGCATCAACACTTTTTACTGCTCCTTTAGAACGGTGGAGCCCTGCTGCAAGATGTTTACTGAGGAGACGACGGCTGCGAAGGAACCCTGATATCTGTTTATGACAGATACATTGTTGGGAAAACGGTGAGAAGCAATGTGTATCACATTTAAGTTGTTTTTATGAGTCTGGATACATCCCACCACCTTTCAGTGAATTGTTGTGTCTGATCGATGTTCCACTACTCTGTCTACATCCCATAACGCCTGTTTACAGTAGCTGTTTGGTTCAGTTGTTCCACTCTGAGTAGAGTCTATTCAGACTGAGGAATCCCAGAGTGAACTGGAGCTCAGTCTGATTGGAAAAGAACAGAGACCCCCTCAAAAGATGGACGAGAGCGGTTCCTGCTCTACGTCTAACTTTGCCAAAACAGCTAGCATAATGCTTAAATATTACCTAAATTCCAATCCGGCCTAGAAACAGGAAAAATTGTCTAATTTCTCCAAAACAGCTATCATAATGCTAAAAAAATTCCAAAACTCTTAACTATAAAAACAAAAAAAACAAAAAACTGGAAAAATGTCTGAACTTGAAAGTGCAGAGGACCTCAGGGATTCAGTTTGATCACGGTGTGGGCAGAAACTCACCTCTCCCTTCATCATTCTGACCCGCGCCAGCCACCACCCACATGGCTCCTGCTCGTTGGCCCTGGAGTAAACCTAGCAGGAAAAACAACCTCGTCAGTCCAGCAGAAAACATTCTGGATGTGCAACAAAACGGATCAAAAGTTTCAGTCCAGAGACAACATTGCCCTTAAAGACCCACGCCGATGACAATGTATCAGGTGTTTTAACATGTTCTTGTGGCATTTTTTCTGATGATGGAGGGCACAGAGAAAGAAAATTAAGATGAAAACGGCATTTCTGAGTATTTCTTTAGATAAATAGTTACAAATCAGGAGCAGATGAAAACTTAAAAAAGATCATATTTTAGCATTGGAAAAAATGTAAATGGACGAAGTTTCCCTGCTCTGCTCCATTCTGATCATCCACATACAGACACATAGATCCATGAACGTCTTTGTTTTCCTCGTCTGAGCTAGAGTCTGGATCAGAACTGAACGACTGGATAGAAATGATATTTATCACAATTTTTATTGCACCAGTAATATTAGGTTGGAGTTGTGAGGGGGAGAATGTTAACAAGGGGATGATGGGAAGAAAAGGCTGGCTTACTACACACAACTCTGAGGCAAGTTTTTTAATTAACTCCTGCCGCTCTGCAGAAACTATGATCTAGAAAACAGCAAGTTTATAAATTTCAGCTAAAAACGGCATAATCATCCTAAAAGATCACTGGGAATGATTTCTCAATAGATCAATGATGATTGGAGACTGACTTAAGCATGTTTAGAAAGAGATAAAGGCATTAAGGTTCCACAATATTCAGAATGTGAGAGGTTAGTGATCGATATTGAGAGGATAGCGTGGCAGATTGCTCATGCTGATATGGAATGGCGATAACTTAGTGATTTACAGATACAAAGGTATCTTGAGAAAGCAGGAAACACTAAGGATGTAAATATTCTCCGTGAATCGTTAAAAAACGATTCAAACTTGTCAACATGTTCATTGGTGCAGAAAATTGAGGCCTATGCCTAAATTTAGAATGCAGAGCAGATGACATTTCTTCATGCAGGTGTTCGCACGCTTGCAGCAGACTTCTTCAACTGCGCTCCACCTCCTGGGAAATTCTCGCAGCTCCTTTGGATTTAAGAGTTTCACATCGTCCAGTCCCTCCAGGATTTCACGACTGCAACTATTAACGCAAATTCAAGCAAATCCTAAGATTTGCTTTTCACCCTGAAAATTGACATTTTCATCGGAGCTCAAACCCATCTACCGTGAAAACAATGCAGATTCAGGACCGTTTCCCTTCTGACTTCTTCCCGGGAGGCGTGCTCTTTTTATCAACTCTCTTTAACTCTGACTATTTTCTCTGCAAGCTGCGTGTGTTATTTGCGCTGAGTGCATGCTCAGTGGATGGGTTGGGGGTTGCGCAGATCGGGCGCGGAGCGTTCTGTCCCACATGGAGCCCAACATGAACCGAGTATGAAAGGATTTGTGGTCATTTCAGTTTTATGTATAATTATTTATTTGTACTGAATCCTTTCTGTTAGTAGGAAAACAGACAGGTCGATGTAAGCGGAAAAAAGAAAACATACTTGGTCTTAAAATACCTTTGATTTATTGTGTTGAGAAAAAAGGAAGAAAAAAAAATTGGAAAACATTGAAATCGTGACTTTAAAACTGACTGGAATCGTGTCTTGACTGAATCGTTACATCCCTAACGAACACGCCAAAACTTTGTGTTCTGTGTCAAGACAAGGACCAGAGTGTGTGGAGGATCAAATCAGCGCAGTGCTGCAGTTCTTACCTCCACCTCATCTCCTTCCCCGATTTCTTTGTGGTAGTCGGCTGGAGGAGGCAACCGCACATCGCTGAAGGGCAACTGTCTCTCTGGCTGCCAGCTGAGGCAGGACGACAAAAAAACAGTCAGTCAGTCAGGCACAGGTAACACCAGGGAAAGCTGCTGGGCTCCAGCCTTAATTCTAGTGATTGCTGTGGATCATTTTAAAGCAAATGATGACACTCATTTTTCTTGGACCTTTTACAGCTACAAGGGTGAACAAACTTTTATTTTATCATTTTAGTCAGCGGCCACTAACAGCAATAGAGTTAAAAGATAAAACATATTCTTTTTAAAACCACATTTATGTCACTTGGAGACACAAATTTCCATTTTTATTGTATTTCGCCGTAAAAAAAACAACCTCCATATGGCCTAAAAAGTAAAAAGAGAAGAGGGGGGTCGACACAGGCCTTCCCCCACCTCACATACTTCAGATCACTATTTTTAGGAGGTGCCTGCTCTACACTCTGCACTATGCAAATTGCAGGAGCAGAGGTGTGGTTAATAGAAAGGGAGAGTAGGAGGAGGAGCCAGGAGTAAAGGGGGAGTGACCGAGGTTAAAAAACGGCTGGACAAGTATGGGCAGCTGCATCAAAAGCAAGGGAAACTTAATTTAAGCAAACATCAGCAAAAGGCTGACTAGCTAACAGGTCAACAGAAAGGAAAAAAACTCACTTGTTTTCAAAAACGATTGTGAGTGAATCTTCATGGACATCTTTGATAAAACCCTGAAAGGAAAGCAGAAGAGACACATGGATGCCTGTGAGTGCAGATCAGAGGCTAAACCAGAGTGTGACGGATTTCCTGTGCCAGCAAACGCTGACGGCAGACCTCTACAGACTACAACAGCATCGTAGCGGTAGCTGGAAACAAAAAAGAGCATCCAGGGCTGCTGGAGAGCAGAGACATCACATCTCTGACACCGTTCTCTGGCTGCGAGTTCAGTGCTGAGCAAAGTGAGGAGAAACACTGACGGATCCTGACAGCCTGGAAATCTCACTCTGCACACAAACACACGCAGCATTCAAATGCTCTTTCTCAAGTGTAAACAGGAGGAAAGGGGTTTCACTCCACACTAGGGCTGGGCATCATTTATAATTTCCAGAAATGATTCGATTCACAAGAGCCTGAATCGATTTGATACCAAGTTTTTTTTCTCGATTCTTCAATTCAATTTTGAGTTTACACATTTATACACATTTGTTTAGAAATACATTCATAATAATTTGAATATATTTACATTAATCTGATCCAGTTCTCATACTGTAAATATATCAGTGAAATACTGAGATTGTTAATATCATACAGAGTTACATGGATTCTCTAAAGGAGAAGTTCTAACTAAAATGTTCAGATCATTAACATTGGAAACATTGTTCTGCTTCTCCTGGAGGACGTTTCAGTTTAGCCACAGGGTGGAGATCGTGCAATACCATTAGACCTTATTCCAGAAGAAGAAAAAATGATGCTTTAGACCACAAATGGTTAATTTAAAAAATATTTCCTTAAAAAGAGTTTGGAAATTTCCTGCCTGTGAGTTTATAAAGATGTTCATTTAGTCCGAAATGTATGTTTAGGTCGACCGAGTGTTAGCCGTCCTATGGGGAATTCCATTCAATGTTAGCATCAAATTAGCAGACTTTAAGCTTTATGTGTTAAATCAATTCTACTTTTATGAATCGATTATTGATCTGTTAAGTTTAAATCGATTCAAATGGATTAATCAATTTTTATCAACCTGGCCCTACTCCACACTGCTTACAGGACAGAGCATTCAAAGACAGTGGCTACATGAGGCAGCAACCAGAAGCTTTCATGTTCAACCATAAACGTGCATCAGCCCCTCAGCTGAGCAAGAACTGGACGGGCAGGCTGGCGGGTGTGACATGTGCAGAGGGGGGTGTTGCCATTTAAGGGCCGGACGGGTCAGGTGCTGCTGAAAGTGAGTGATGAGGTTTCTCTGAAGGGTCCAGCCCAGGAAGACACTGGTTTGTTCATGGATTTACAATCTCCCTCAAGAATGTTGCGATCCAGGACTGCTGCACAACAAGCTGCCGGCTGAATCTGAGACGCCAGGGTTCAGGCCCGCGTGCACGTTTGATGAGCTGGGTGTGGTGGCTGATCCACATCTGGTTTGTCATACCACTGGTATTTACACCTTGAATCATCACATTTTAGCAGCAGATCTCTCTAAAGACCTCCAGGTTAGCAAAGGCTTCACTGTCATTTAGCTTACAATGAAGCGTGGCTGCAGAAATGACAGATTTGTTGGACCCAAACACCGAAAGGTGTGGCAAAAGGTGACCAATTATACAAGAGTAGAAACCAATTCATTATTTTAAGGTCCAAATTTTACAGAGCCTTAACTTCCATGTTAGAAAAGGTTGTAATTGTAGAGCAGAAAGTGCTGCAGGAGTTTCAAGTCCCAGACCAATTAAATAAGAATAAAAAAAAAAAAATCAATGTTATCTTTTTGTTATGTTTCATTTATCCAACAATTATTTTTCAATGTGACTGAAAATCTACAAAAATCCTATAAATACAACAATAACTGCTGCAGACTGACAGTACAACTGCTCTCAATCATTTGATATTTTCAGAAATGAAATACAGACACAGAGAAGACGAGTTTTAAAATCCTCTTTGCCACACCTGGTGCCCTGCAGTCACTGCAAGCAGAGGAATTCAGCTCCCAACTCAAGGCACAACTTTAAGCTACACTCATAGTGCTCCGTCTATTCAGTCATGAAGCTTTACTAACGTTTCCAACCAATATTGTCTAGTTCAATATTCATGTTGTGAATTCAGTATTATGTGTAAAAACCCCAAAGCAACTGGACTCACATCATGTTCCATTTGTTTTGGTCAAATTATTTGTTATTCATTAATAAATATTTGTTTTTTTTAATGAGAATAACTTCTTGCGTTCATTTCTAACTTTTGTAGTTTTGACAAAATATATTTTCATGGAGTGTAAAGAACATTGATATTTAAGGTTTAGGGTGATTTGTTCTGGAATAATATTCCTGCCTTTTTGTTATTCATAATCATGTAAAAAAGTTACAGTTCTAAAGTTCTAAAAATTAGCATTCTGCTAACTTTTTGGACTATTTTGGCATTTACTAAGATTTTATAGGCTGTTTTAGGGTTTTTATGGTTTACCTAATATTTCAGCTAAATGCTAGCTGGCAAAACTTAGTTGTTTTTACTAGTTTTTTAGGCTAATTTGGCATTTAGCTAATATTTTAGCTGGCTGTCAGCCTTAGTGTTTTCAGCTCTCAGCCTCAGCATTCACATTAGCATTATCACAGGTAATGCTATATATCTAGTTCATAATTATGTTAAAAAGTTACAGTTTTAAAGTTTTAGAAATGTAGTCTAAGAGTGTTCAATAAATGTTTATCCTGTTCGGCCCGCAACCTAAGGTGTGTTTGATTTTCGACCCCCCTGCTATAAGCAAATTTAAAAATAAAATTTTTCTGGGTTTTTGTTGTCTTGTTAAACACAAATCATATATTGAATTGCTGAGGAAGTGAATAGTTGCATCTCTAATAAATCTTTATAGATAATTATCTTTAAACTAGATTCTGTTCAGTAGAAGAAGAATGTAAAGTTTTTAATGTGACTGAAGCCGTTCTGTGCACGTGTCCTGTACAAAGTGAGAGTTGCAAGATAACAGACTAAAGTGGAAAACATTCATTCATGCCAGCGTCACACTGACACCCAGTAAACCAGAACAACAGGTGAAGCTGCACATGAGTAAATTTAGGACCATCACTGGACCAGGGGGTGGATGGATGGGCGGGTGGGGGGTGAAAAGGGAAAAGCTAGAGCACATGGGCAAGGAGCTGACCCGTTACAGAGTCCAGACCAGTCCAGTCCTGTGGAAACCGCTTCCATTGAAATAAATAGAATTAGCAGTCAGCTGGAGTCTTTAGGTTTGGTTTCTCAGAAACAGAAACCTTCCTTTCCTCATCACAAGTTTGTTGGCGAGGTCATTCAACGTTTAGAGTAGCATCACTTCACGGTCAAAGGCAGCTGTCTGTCTGGATGGATGTGCTGCGAGAACCCACCACGAACCTCCCGAATTCCGCCCCACTTTGCCCTAAAAGTCTCAGCACAGGCCACGCGAGAGGATGAGACAACCTAGCATGACTGCTAGCTGCAGCTAGCTGTCCGGCACCAACAGACATCCTTACCAGACCAAACCATTCCGAACCCAGAACTCACAGGAGCCCCGCAGGGCCCGAGCCCGGCTCCACGAACCCGTTTCCGCTTTCGCAGAACTTTTCAGCGGGCGGTGTGAGCAGGTTACCTTGTAGAAGGCCCCGTTGGAGCCGCGAACTTCCACGGCCAGCCCGTCCATCCCCGTCGGTGACTCCGCCCGGCTGTGCTTGTCCGTTGCCGTAACGGCTCCCTGCGAGTCCGGTAACGTGACCACCCCCAGCTTCGCCGGCCCCTCGCCGCCCTCCGGCCGCTTGTGGACTTCCAGTGTTTCGGTGGAGGACAAGGGGCAGAGGTGACGGGGTTTGAACGAGGGTGTCTGAGCCGAAGGAACGCAGACGCCCGCTCCGACCGCCGGATGGGGGGAACCGCTGTCGTCGGGGGTGTTCGGTAGAACAGTAACGGCGTCGGCACGAGCAGACGGGGGGGAATCGACGGGGAGAAGCGAGCTAATGATGCCCGGGCTGGAGGACGATGACTGATGGATAATTAGCTTGGAGGCTAGCGACGTACACCTTGATGTTTTCAGGGATGCTAGCAGGCTACGAGCGGATAGCCTGGCTCGTGCGCGCGGCGTAATCTCTGCGTTGAATAATCTCACACAGGTTCGTCACCGGGGGTCGTGTCTTCTTATTTTCAGCGGCGTCTCTTCTTCACAAAGGCGTTTTTCAAAGCACCACCGCCCGGCGACTCCTCACACCGACCACCAATCCCCGCAAACACGCCGATTGAGTGAATCGGAGAGGGACTGAATGACCTGAAAAGCCCCACCCCTCCGCCCGGAGTCCCGCCCCCACTTCGTTATTAGACCTGTGATTGGTCAGAACGGTCAACAATCAATTTTAGATGGCATTCGTTGGTTTAGCAAATAAGGGTTGGTCTAGTGAAGGGACCAATGGAATCCACACAGTCGCATCCAGACGTCGCTCATTGGTTCATTCTGACGCCATTTAAAATGTTACTAAATTGACTGTCAGGTTTTGCCCACTCATGAATGAGCGAGGACCACCAGTTATTGTGTAAACACCACCACAGCCAGGTTACTATATATACTATACATCATGCTGGAAATGCAGGAAAACTCTAGCCACCTTGAGTGCATAGAAAACATGTTTTAAGGTAAGACCCACAGCAGGAGCAGCTGAAGAAGAGTGAAATGTAACAGAATGCCGGAGCAGCTGAATGAGTTCTCCAAGACATCCAGATATGGACAAGCAGCTGTGAAACCAGAAATGAGAGGGCAGGGAAACAGCTCAAACAGCACGGGAGCACCACAGTCCAAGCCCACTCCTTTCTGTACATTTTTAATCATGCAAACACTCAAACACGCTTTCAGTCATTTCAGCAATCTTGGTTTAAAACATTCAATTTGTTGAGGACATTACTGCTTGTAGTTTTGGTATTTATAAACTTTATAGTTTTTTAAAATATTGAGCAGCATAAGCTCCATTGGAAATGAATAAGAAAGTCTTCAAATGTCAAAACTTTAAGTAGATTAGCAAGAAGCCTTTAAATATATTCATGGGTTATGTTTTCAGCTTTTATAGTCATTTTTAAAAAAAATTGGAGTTTAGCTAATATTTTAGCAATATTCTAATGTTTTTGCTAATTTGTTATCTACACAGGTTTAATTTAGAGTTTAGCTTCTATTTTCAACATGCTAACATTTTTGACTAATTTAGTTTACTGAGGAATTTTAGGTTAATTTGGATTTTAGCTAATTTTTAAGCATGTGCTTGCTTTTTTGGCTAATTTGTTATCTACTAAGGTCTTAAAGGCTAATTTAGAGTTTAGCTCCTATTTTAGGCGCAGACAACGTTTTGGCTAATTTAGTTTACTGGGAAATGTTAGACTATTTTGGAGTTTGTCTAGTACTTAAGCAACATTCTAGCTTTTTTGGCTTATTTGGCATCTACTGAGGTTTTTTTGGGCTAATTTGGAGTTTAGCTCATATTTAAGCAAC
The DNA here is from genome assembly GCF_002922805.2 of Oryzias melastigma. Lineage (NCBI taxonomy): Eukaryota > Metazoa > Chordata > Actinopteri > Beloniformes > Adrianichthyidae > Oryzias > Oryzias melastigma. Next base: position 25,477,128 of record NC_050529.1, read on the forward strand.
ACACTAAATATTTTTTTGCAAAATGGGCATGTATTAGGGATTTTTAAGCAATTTTACCACATATTTTCAGAAATTTAGATTAACTTCAGCGGTCTTTCATACTGTAGTTCTGTACTGAAATTGGAAGTCTTTTAGCAAATTTAACATTTTGAAAATACCTTTGTATTTTCAGTAAATCCCTTCAGTGATTAAAGTAAATTACATAATCATTTTCAGCAAAAGGCTTCAGCATCTTTAGCGACTACTTCTGCAAAAAACATTCCCAGTAGCATTATCACAGGTAATGCAAGTTTTTCATGAGGTTTTATCTCTAATCTTGAATGTTGAAAGTTGATTGCTTTAAGGATGTTGCACGTCTCTCTTTTATCCCTCCTCTGGCTGAAGAAAAATAAAATAACAGTAACGTATAAAATTACAAAATAGCATTGATTTTGATTAGTTAAGTTTCTATAGTTATGGTTGAGGTGCACCTATAGCAAGATAAACTACGTATATGTTTTTCATCCATAATCAAGAGCCCTGTTCACTCAATGCTTCCTCTAGAACAGTGGTCCCCAACCACCGGGCCGCGGCCCGGTACCGGGCCGCAGACCCATTGCCACCGGGCCGCGGAAG